>NC_045741.1:33226327-33241536 GCF_008692095.1 Etheostoma spectabile
GCTCTGACAGAACCAGGTGATAGACAGGAGTCATGTGATCATAACAATAATCCTAATTCGGCGTGGTCAGACTTCTACATGACTCTTTCAGAGGTAAGACTAAATCCTTTTGTTTATAGTAAGTTTTCTGGGGAGTGTGTGTGTCATTAAAGACACAGCAGCAGAGAGATTAACATGGAGACATAAAGGTAAGCCCGGGATTCTTATTGTTTATTTTAATAGAGTGAAGGAGGAATTGAGAGAAGTTGTTAGTGTCGTGTGGGCTCTGTGTTGTTGATGCTAATAATAACAATAATAATAATAATAATAATACATTTTATTTGTAATGCACTTTACATTTAAACAAATCTCAAAGTGCTACAGGTAAGGTCATAAAAGCGAGGTAAAACACATCAGTGTAAAATATCTATAAATAGTGCAACAACATTTTTAATCTAAGTTTTGTTTGAGGAACACAGGTGTTATCAGTAAAACCTCTACCGCCAAATCTCATTCATGAGTCATATTGGCATGGAAAACAGAGATGTGACACAACACATCCCCAAAGCCACAGGGTTCCTGTTCTATTGTTCTGTTCTATTTTAGGTGTATTTATTTCATCTGCTTTTTATAAACCTGACCTTTATCTTTTCCCAAACCTGTGCATGCGTGCATGTTAACAGTGCAGCAGAACCATGCATGGCTTATTCAACCCTCATGTTGGCTTCACCTTTGGGGACCCTCTCGTGTCCCTCCGGTCAAACTGACCCGGGACTTATTTGGGGTTTTAAAAACAATTCTGAAATAACATTTTACTTCATAATCTATTAACCAATATTAACTTTATCTCAACTGAGATATCATATAAGTTCAGGGAATGCATCAGTCTCTACTAGCACACTATTAAACATGGAAGTGGGGTTTGTTTTTTTGTCATAAGGTTATAATTCATGTTAAAAATCCACTATGGAAACAACATAAGTGTCATATCCAGAATAATGTTCTGAGTCATGAATACACGTTTATCACAGGAAATAAGGAAAGGACGTTGAAAAAATGTAACTTGGACCATTTTTCTTCTTGAAAATATTTGAAATGGGTCAATTTGACCTGCAGATGAGGGTTAAAATCCAGTTATTAGCCCAGCCCCAGTGCAGTCAAGTACACTTCATTGTATATTAGGGTATATTTAGTAGCACTATACAGTACATAGCATGAAGTACAATAATATTATTTAACAAAAAAGAACATTTAAGTACATTATGTTACTATGGAATCACTGGAACACGTACCTGTACCTGTTTTAATTATTGGACGTTGCAATGTGTAGAGTTGTGTGTGTGTGTGTTTCTTTTGTGATATTTTTGGGGGATCAGTTTGTCTATATGTATCTATGTTTGGTCTGAACCCCTTTTGTAATGTGTTGAGTGTACTTTTTTTTTTTATCTGGACCTTGAGTCTGTAAATAAAGAAATAAATAACGTATATACATGTGGAAGTATACTTAAATTAAGCTAAATTAATGTTTTAACAGTGCTACATGCAACAAAACACTTTACTGATAATCAGTCGGTAATTGGCAGGTAGGAGGATGGATTAAAGTGAAAAGACTTTTCCTCTCTTCCGTTTCTTCCTTGTTCTCCGCAGTAAGCTGATCTCTTCTAGCCGCAGGAAAGGTCAAAGGTCAGGAGGAGTTTGTAACAACAGGAAAGTGTGTGTGTAAAGATGTATGATGAATATTTAATAACACAAGCAACTGTTCTGGACGAAGGATTTATCTGTGTGTTGTGTGTGTGTTGTGTGTTGTGTTGTGTGGTGTGTGTGTGTGTGTGTGTGTGTGTGGTGTGTGTGTTGTGGTGTGTGAGTGAGTGTGTGAGTGTGAAAAGAGTGTGTGTGTGTGTGATTTTTGTGAGTGTGTGTGTGATTGTGTGAGTGTGTATGTGTGTGTGTGTGGTGGTGTGTGTGTGTGTGTGAGATGTGTGTGTGTGTGTGGTGTGTGTGTGTTTGTGAGAGTGTGTGTTGTGAGAGAGTGTGTGTGTGTTTTGTGTGTTGTGGTGAGTGTGTGAGTGAGTGAGTGAGTGAGTGAGTGAGTGATTGAGTGAGTGAGTGTGTGTGTGTTGTTGTGTGTGTGAGTGATGAGTGAGTGAGTGAGTGAGTGAGTGAGTGATGTGTGTGTGTGTGTTGTGTGTGTGAGTGAGTGAGTGAATGTAAGTGAGTGAGTGAGAGTGAGAGTGTGTGTGTGTGTGTGTGTGTGAGAGAGAGTGGTGTGTGTGTGTGAGAGAGTGTGTAGTGTGTGTGGGTGGTGTAGAGGTGTGTGTGTGTGTGTGTGTAGAGTGTGTGTGTGATGTGTGTGTGAGTGTGGTGTGTGTGCGGTGTGTGAGTGTGAGAGTGTGGTGTGTGTGGTAAGAGTGTGTGTGTGTGTGTGTGTGAGAGTGTGGGTGTGAGTGTGTGTGTGTGCTGTGTGAGTGTGTGTGTGAGAGTGTGTGTGTGTGTGTGTGTGTGTGAGAGGAGAGAGGAGATTAAGGAGTTCCGCTAGTGAATAATGGCTCCATTATTAATAAGATTATGAAAAGCAATAATGACGGGTTGCATTATTATTAGGCAGCTGCTGAAGTTCCACAACACTATTAAGATTACCTAGGACACCCCACACACACACACACACACACACACACACACACACACACACACACACACACACACCCCTGTGTGCAGATGTGTGTTACAGTGGTTCTTAAGATTCGTGTCCACTGTCATTTCCACACTTTCCATTAATTGTCGGTCAATAAATTCTTGTAGCGATGCTTCAGCTTTTTCATTTGCACACCGTGGTTTTACCAGGGTGTAGCAGGGTGTTACAGGTTGTAGCAGGGTGTTACAGGGCGTAGCAGGGTGTGTACAGGCGTAGCAGGCACTGCGAGGTGATTTACAGGGTGTAGCAGGGTGTTACAGGTTGTAGCAGGGTGTTTACAGTGGCGTAGCAGAGGGTGTTACAGGGCGTAGCAGGGCACTGAGGTTGTGACAGGGTGTACAGTGTTACAGGTGTAGCAGGGTGTTCAGGGCGTAGGCAGTGTGTTACAGGGTGCAGGTGCATGTTGTTACAGGTGTAGCAGGGTGTTACAGGTTTAGCAGGTGTTACAGGCGTAGCAGGTGTTACAGGTTTAGCGGGTTCAGGGCGTAGCAGGGCACTGCAGGTTTACAGTTGTAGCAGGCATGCAGTGTCACAGGGCACTGCAGGGTGTTACAGGCGTGGCAGGGTACTGCAGGGTGTTTACAGGCGTCGCGGGTACTGCAGGGGTGTCACAGGGCACTGCAGGGTGTTACAGGGCGTAGCAGGGTACTGCAGGGTGTCACAGGGCACTGCAGGGTGCTACAGGGCGTAGCAGGGTACTGCATGGTGTCACAGGGCACTGCAGGGTGTTTACCAGGCGTAGCAGGTACTGCAGTGTTACGGGGCTGCAGGTGTACAGGGCGTAGCAGGGCACTACAGGGTGTTACAGGGCGTAGCAGGGTACTGCAGGGTGTCACAGGGCACTGCAGGGTGTTACAGGGCCCTGCAGGGTGTTACAGGGCGTAGCAGGGCACTACAGGGTGTTACAGGGCGTAGCAGGGTACTGCAGGGTGTTACAGGGCCCTGCAGGGTGTTGCAGGGCGTAGCAGGGCACTACAGGGTGTTACAGGGCGTAGCAGGGTACTGCAGGGTGTTGCAGGGCGTAGCAGGGCACTACAGGGTGTTACAGGGCGTAGCAGGGTACTGCAGGGTGTCACAGGGCACTGCAGGGTGCTACAGGGCGTAGCAGGGTACTGCAGGGTGTCACAGGGCACTGCAGGGTGTTGCAGGGCGTAGCAGGGCCCTGCAGGGTGTTACAGGGCGTAGCCAGGCAATCCCTGCCATCAAAACCCCACAGTGGCCACATTAACTGCACCATTTTGTCAATGTCAAACTGCCGATAAAGTTTAAACTCCTCTGACCTTCGTCCTCCAGATGTCGTGGCGTCCGTCCTTCTGCGGCTCTAAGTTTCGTCACGTGTTCGGGAAGCCGTCCACGAAGGAGCACGGCTACGACGGGGTGCCGATCACACGCGGCGTCCACGACAACCACTACTGCTCCGCCAATCCCTGCTTCATCGCCGTGGTGACGGAGTGCGCCGGGGGCGGGTCCTTTCTGGTCCTGCCCATCCATCACGTACGTAGTCCTCCACTGTCATCATCTCCTCCTGTATACACAATAAAAAACTACACGTTAGAGGAAAAGTACATCTATTGATACTTATAGTAAATCTAGTATTTATTACAGTAACAGTACAAACACATTAAATCACAACATGCAGTGAAAAGAAGAAGAAGAAGAAGAAGAAGTCAGTGAAATCTGCTCATCTCTGTGTTAAGTTGCTTAAATTTGCATTTGTGATAGAAATATTTTGCTAGAACAACAATTATTTAAATAATTATTTAACCCTCATGTTGTCCTGGGGTCAAACTGACCCATTTTTAAGTGTTTTATATCAGAAATATGGATTTCTTTCAACCAAATTGCCCAAAAATAACATGGATGATTCCATATAACGCTGTTAAGGTAAGTTAATGATTACTTTCATTGAATTTTTGGGTGTTTTATTTAATCTTGTAGCATTTGAATTCTTTTTTTTAAAGGTTTCCAAACAGTATCCGGACTATACTTGGACATCTACACATCTGAGATCCACTCAACATCCTCTGATCTTAACTATTAGTCAAAATAATTCATAATTTCTGCCTTTTTAACTAAAAACTTATGAATAATTTGATATAAATGAGGTTTGTTGACCATGAATTCTAAGAATAATTATTAAACCTGTTGTTAAACCAGCTCAGTTTTCTTTTTAAAGCGCCAAAAGCTGGAAAAAATGACAAAAAACATCAGAAAAAAACTACAAAAACATCGGAAAAGCCCCCAAAAAACAATATTCATTTTCAATTTTGACCTGGAAGGACAACGTCGTGGTTAACGGGAGGACGACACGAGGGTTAAATGGTTATTCCCAGTTCTCAGACGCCAACAAACATTCTGTATTTAACACTCTCAATTAGCAAAAATCTGGTATTAAAAACAACTTCCTTCCTGAGACCATGTAGCAGCGGCACCGTGGCTCCGTCCGGCGCCTAGCCCCGCCCACGACGATTGTGATTGGTTTAAAGAAAACGCCGATAAACCAGAGCGTGTTCTTCTCCCATCCCAGAACGCTGCGTGGACTCGCCAGACCCTCTTCTGCAGCACTGTGGAGGAAGGTCTGGCGATGCGAGACTACTCATTAAGTAACTGGGGTATTGGTGCATAACTGGGGTAAACTCAGGTCAGTTTTTTACCCTAAAATAGAAGAGAGCAGCTGGAAGCAACGGCGCTAAAAACAACAACAACAACAACCACAACACAAGGTTTAACATCCTGAACGCCGATACCGATAGATCGGTAAATGCCTGATATCGGCCGGAGTAGTGCGGACGCCAAAAGTAGCAAAAGATATTAGTTTTTAAACCAAAACGTAGCAGACGTAGCCTGAGAGTAAAGGAAAGAATCTAAATCTCTGTTGTTGTGAAGTTTTTTTTCTGTAGTTGGTGCTGTGACCTGCGTGATGTCATGTCTCTCGTGTCTCTCGTGTCTCTCGTGTCTCTCATGTCTCCCTTCTCTCAGACGGGCCGGGTGGACCCCCAGCACCCGAGGGTGTGCGGGCACCGCGGGAGCGTCCTGGACGTCAAGTGGAACCCGTTCGACGACCACTGCGTCGCCTCGTGCTCGGAGGACGGCACCGTAAGATCCGTCTCTCTTTGTCCCAGATGGTTCAGCTGATGAAATGTCCTCACAAGTATAGAGAGACGAAGTCTTTCACCCTTTGACGCGATCCCATTGGACCTTACTTCCCAAAAAGTACGGCGTATAAACAACAGGGACAACGGACGAAAAACAGCTTTTTGGCTAATTCTGGTGTGTTTACAGCAATGTCAAATTAATTAATTTAATTTAATTTGGTAACCCAGAACTGTTTGTGTTCCAGGTGAAGGTCTGGGACATCCCGGTCTGTGGCGTCCAACAGGACCAGACCCGGGCCAGGAAGACTCTGATTGGTCACTCCAGGCGGGTGGCGCTTATCGAGTGGCACCCGACAGCCGAGAACCTGCTGCTCAGCTCCGCCTACGACTACAAGGTCAGGAAATTCACGTAAATAACCCGTTTCCACTGGTTTCCCTGGGACCATCAGCATTGACCTGGTGTTGTCTTCCCGTCGACCTGAGACTGGTTTCCTGGGTTGAAATTTCAACATTTTGTGTTTATTGTTCTAGACTTTGACGTTTTTTTTGTCAATTGAAATTCCTATTTTGTGTCACTTTTGTAAATCGTGTTTTCCTCAATGTGTGTAAGTCTTTTTTATTGCTTTTTCCTTTGATTTGGATGTTTTTTTTGTCACTTTTTCTGTTTTTTTTTAATCACTTTTTCTGCATTTTGTTGATTTTTTCCTGCGTTTTTTTAAATTTCTTTAGTCACAGTTCTGGTATAGAAAGTTTTTGTAAACGGGTCAAATCTGACCCAAGGACAACAGGAGGGTTAAGCGTGTCCTTAAATTGACCGGCGCTTTGCACACAATACTACAGTATAGTACTTTGCTTGTGCCTTACATATATATATATATATATATTACGCTAGTACATATATTTCAGTGTCTAATAAAGCTCACATGGACACCGAAAAACCTGATTTTACTACATTGAAAAGGTTTTACGAGACATTTAGTTGAAGCTGACTCAGAAGAGGTCATATTTAGAACATTATTTCACATGTATTTTATTTGAAAAGAGCTTTTATTTTGTTACAGATTTTATTTTATTACATATGTTATTTTATGCCATTGAGGCATAACGAAGCATGTTCATTAACCTCTGAGAAGCCGGTCTGAATTTGTGTCTCGGGGAAGCCGAGTGTGTGTAACAAGCATAGTGTGTGTCCCTGTGTGTGTAACCAGCATAGTGTGTGTCCCTGTGTGTGTAACCAGCATAGTGTGTGTCCCTATGTGTGTGTAACCAGCATAGTGTGTGTCCCTATGTGTGTAACCAGCATAGTGTGTGTCCCTGTGTGTGTAACAAGCATAGTGTGTGTCCCTGTGTGTGTAACAAGCATAGTGTGTGTCCCTGTGTGTGTAAGTGTCCTCTTTTTTGGACATTAAAACATTGTCCCCCTACCTTAGCGGACATCTTTGGGTCTCAGCTGACAGCCAGAGTCAATAACTGAGCTTCAATTAGAACTGGTGCTCATCAGATTGGGCAATCTGTGTGTTTCAGTGGGACAATCAGCTGTTTCTCTCGTGTCCCCAGGTCCTCCTCTGGGACGTGTCCCAGGACGGAGCGGTGCTCAGGTACCCGGCTCGGGTGGTGCTGACGCCCGTCCTCCATCGCCACCCGTCCGACGCGCTGCTGCTGTCCCTCAGCTTCAACCGGGACGGCAGCAGGCTGGCCGTCACGTCCAAGGACAGACGGGTTCGAGTCCTGGACCCGCGGACCGGGAGAATCCTTCAGGTGGGTTTCAGGAGGTTTTCATATCATTTGTGTGAGTAAAGACAACCTTAACGTGTAATTGTGTCCCTGCAGGTGTCGAGCTGCAAGTCCCACAGAGCCAGTAAGGTTTTATACATCGGAGGGTTGAAGATGCTCGTGTCCACCGGCAGCTCGCCCTGGAACCAGAGACAGATCGTCCTCTGGGACCCGGTAAGAACCAGGACCACAAACACATCAAATGGGCAGTAAGGGCCTTAATTTAACAATCTAAGTGCACAGGTGCGTTCATGGCCTGGTGCGTTCATGGCCTGGTGCGTTCAGGGCCTGGTGCGCTCAGGGCACGTCCAAATCCAATTTTGCTAGTTTGAAAAAAGGGTCTTCTGCATGTGTGTGTGCGTTACAAGCATAGTGTGTGTCCCTGTGTGTTACAAGCATAGTGTGTGTCCCTGTGTGTTACAAGCATAGTGTGTGTCCCTGTGTGTGTGTGTGTGTGTGTGTGTAACAAGCACAGTGTGCGTCCCTGTGTGTGTGTGTGTGTGTGTGTGTGTGTGTGTGTGACAAGCACAGTGTGCGTCCCTGTGTGTGTAACAAGCATAGTGTGTGCGAGCTGTGCACGAGCCTAGGAGCATTTTTCAAGCTCAGAATGCACCTGAACACACCTCCCTGTAAAACCAGCAGGCCCCGAATGCACCTGAACACACCTCCCGGTAAGACCAGCAGGCCCCGAATGCACCTGAACACACCTCCCTGTAGACCACACGCCCAATGCACCTGAACACACCTCCCTGTAAACCAGCAGGCCCCGAATGCACCTGAACACACCTCCCTGTAAACCAGCACGCCCAAATGCACCTGAACACACCTCCCTGTAAAGACCACACGCCCCCAAATGCACCTGACACACCTCCCTGTAAGACCCAGCCCGCCCATAATGCACCTGAACACACACCTCCCTGTAAGACCAGCACGCCCAGAATGCACCTGGACACACCTCCCTGTAAGATCAGCACGCCCAGAATGCACCTGGACACACCTCCCTACACCTCCCTAAGACCAGCACGCCCAGAATGCACCTGAACACACCTCCCTGTAATAAAAAAACAAAATTAAAAACAACGAAAGACACAAAACAGTGGAAGATTTTTTTAAAGATGCATTATGTCCTGTGTATTAATTAAAGAGACCAATGCAATGACGATGCATTTTTAACCCTTGTGTCGTCTTCCCGTTGACCTGCAACTTTGTGTTTTTCTGGGTTGAAATTTCAACAGTTGGTTGCTCTTTTTCTACACTTTTCAACGTTTTTGTCTATTTCATTCCTATTTTTTTGTCACTTTTTTGACATTTTTTTAATTATGTTTTAGTCAATTTTTTAACAATTGCTTTGTCGCTTTTTCTAATGTTTTTGATGTTTTTTTGTCCCTTTTTTAAATTTTTTGGGGTCACTTTTTCATTGTTTGAAAAAGCAATGTTTTTGTTACTTTTTTCCCGCTTTTTTAGTAGTTTTTTCCCAACAATTGTCACTTTTTTTAACGTTCTTTTCTGATGTAGAAAGTTTTTGTAAACCGGTCAAATTTGACCCGAGGACAACACGAGGGTTAAGCAGCCATTCGGGAAACCTGGAGTCCTAAACGATGCTCGTCTGGTTTTGCAGGACGACTTATCTGAGCCCCTGTATGAAGAAGACCTGGACGGATCTGCAGGAGTCCTGTTCCCCTTCTACGATCCAGACACACACATGCTCTACCTGGCTGGAAAGGTTGTAACACAAACCAACTCGAACCCTGCATCTCTGCATTAATGTCCTCCAGTTGTTATATATATATATATATATTTATTCTAGAGTGGCTTAACCCTCATGTTGTCCTCGGGTCAAATTCGACCCATTTTCAGTTTTATCATCACAAAAAAATGGCTCTTCGAAATGAGCTGAAAATGTCAACATTAAAAATGTCAAATAACTTTGGAAAAAACATCCAAATAAAAGCCCCAACAACATTGAAAAAGTGACAAAAATGTCAGAAAAAGCTTTGACTTTTTTTCATGGTTGATGGGAATACAACACAAGGGTTAAATGTGCCAAATGTGCCAGATGACAGACGTGGTGTGACCTTACGTACGTTGATTTAGGGGGACGGGAACATCCGATACTACGAGCTGAGCAGGGAGAAACCCTACGTCAGCTTCCTGGCGGAGTACCGGTCTCTGCTGCCCCAGAAAGGACTCGGTGAGATCAACACACACAAGAAAAACTGATTTAACCCTTGTATTTTATCCAGGTCAAATTGACCCATTTCTAATTTTTTACAAGAAGAAAAATGGGACAAGTTCCATGTTTTCCACCTGAAATCAGAGTCCTTTCTTTATTTCCTGTGATAAACATGTATTCCTGACTCAGAACATTATTCTGGATATACTATGTTGTTTCATAATGGATTGTTACATGAATTATAACCTCATGACCTAAAACAACCCCACTTCCCCAGTTGTAAATAGTGTGCAAGTAGAGACTGATGCATTCCCTAAACATAACGTTACTCAGCTGTTGAAATGGATAAAAGACAATTTGGTAATAGATATTAAGTAACATTTTTATTTGAGTATGGTTTTAAAACCCAATAATTTGGGTCATTTGACCCGCGGGAACGAGAGAGTGAAACCACACCAGGGTTAAATACCACCTTGATCTTTACAATTTTACTTTTTCAATTTGACCCCCAACACTGAAACTACTTTTCTATAAACTACAACTTCATCCCCCTCTCCAGATACGTAGCGACTGTCTAGCGTTTGGACCACCTTTCCTAGTTGTACAACACTAAAACACTAAGTTACAACCCTCCCTCTGGTCCCTGTGTTCAATTTGACCCTGTCTTTCAGAACTATGACCAAAGACACTGAAAAAATTGACAAATGTTGCAAAAAAAAAATATATATAACTAATTACACCAATCCCCAGGACATTTTTAAACAAATTTTTTTTACCTAACAACCTAACCACTTCCCCACTAACCAACTTAACCCCACCCTAACCAACCTAACCACTTAACCCAACCTTACCAACCTACCACCTAACCAACTTAACCAACCTTAAACCAACTTAACCAACCTACCATCCTAACCCACTTACCACCTTACCACCTTACCAACTTAACCAACCTACCAACTACCAACTTAACTAACCTCAACCCACCAACCACCAACTTAACCAACCTAACCAACCTCACTAACCAACCCTAACCAACTTACCCACCTAACCAACGACTACTAACCACCTCAACCAACCAACCTAACTACCTTAACCAACTAACTAATAACCACCTACCGCCTACCCAACTTCACTAACCTACCCACCTAACCCACTAACCAACCTATACCACCTAACTAACCACCGACCCAACTTACCCACATAACCACCAACTTAACCAACCTAACCAACCTAACGACCAACCTAACCAACTTTAACGCAACTAAACGAACCACCCTAACCAACCTAACCTACCACCTACTACCTTAACCAACCTAACCAACCTAACCAACTAACTAATTCACCACCTACCGACCAACTACCCAACCAACCTACCTCACCACCTAACTAACTTAACCAACCTAAACTAACCTAACCCACTTACCACCTAACACCCTAACCACCCTAAACCAAACTAACTACCCACCAACCTAACCACTTAACTAACTAACAACCTAACTAACTTACCAACCAATCGAACCAACCGAACCACCTAACACTTAACTAACTAACCAACTAAGGCACCAACTACTAACCAATTAGGGCGTCTTGCCGTCTCTCCGGACCATCCCTTCTATAGCGTCAACCCTGCCATCCCGCGACCTTTGACCTCTCCGTCCCTTTAGCGGTGATTGCCGAAGCGCGGCCCCTGGACTGAAGCGGCCTGTGATGTTTTTCCGGTTTTTAACCGTCCTGATCGCCGCAAAGGACTTGTGGCAGCCCCGCTGTCGATGATCGTACCCGCCCGGAAAGAGGTTTGATGATACGTTGACGCTCTTAACGGCTGCGTTTAACTGACTCTCAGGACAGGAAGTTCAAGTGTTTCTCTGCCTCTTCAGGGTCAGCTGTTTTCCAAAGGACCTGTACCCAATACAGCTGTAAGACCAGGCGCCATGACGCTCAGGAGTGGCTGCTGGGGATCAACAGAAGTGCGTTAGGTGCCTTTGGCCAAAAGGCTGACAGATCTTTTAGTTTTTTCTCAGTATCCTTTTTTAAACGTTCCCATCCACTGTTCAACGAATTATCTGAACTTTCGGTTACAAAAAAAAACTCGGTGGATAAATCTGTGAAGTGTGTTTCCATCCGCTGCTTTTATAGCCAATAAACCTGAGGTCCATGACGCTGTTTTGGATCAAAATTGGTTATAATCGTATTGATTTTCGACTTTTTAAGTGTTTCCATTCGTTTTTCACTTAATCACACATTCACAAACAACGTGTTTCTAGACAAAATGGCTGCCTTCTACCATCACGGATCAATAGGGGACAACTCACATGATCACTAGGGACGACATCACATGATCCATAGGGGACAGTTGTAATAGAGCTCAGGTTTTCCCGCGATAGCGACATATCGCTCTATAGTAAGAAAACAACGCGCTAGCAACACAATCGCTATGAACATGCAGATGCTACTTGCTTTTATTGTCCCCCCCGCAATGTGAGAACATGTCTCTCTGTCTGAGGCGTCTTCCATTGTCCTCGCAGGAACGTCCACGGCTTGTTCCAACCTTACGTCCAGTTCCTCACAGGTTCCTGATAAATTAAACTAGATAGTCACCTCGTCTCCTCTCCGTTCCTCCGGCCTCTGCTTTTTGGCCCCCCCCCCTTGTTCAACGAGAGAAAATACTGCGGTAAATGAACTACCAACTTCGTCTTCTGCGTTTTGTGGCGGGTTGCAACCATACAAATACCTACAACTTAAAATCGCCAATCAGTATTTATTCGCATATCGCAAAAGCCCAATAGCGAACAATAAGAAAAAACAGAAGGAATCGAGCGTATTCCTTTATCGACATTGAAATTCCATCAAGTTGCTGTTTCGATGTTGTTGTTCATTCAAAAAATCACTTAAAATTCGGATAAAACACGTGGATTGAAACAGAGCTAGTGAGCCCCCTGAACATGTGTAACGTGTCCTTCACGCGGTCAGTCTGAGGTCCCTGAGACCCCGGACCTTCACGCCATACCCTACCCAACCCCCGCTGAGAAGGGCGACGTGAGGGACGAAGCTCCATGATGTTCCAGATGGATCCGTCTATCGGGGCCGTGACCAGCCCCACCTGGAGCTATGGAAGATTTAAAGACCAGTCCACCTAGTCAATAGCGCAGTGGACACTACTGATTACCTTTAGTTTACAGTTATTTTTGGGAATTTATGGTCAATAAAACCCTCATTTATAGGAAATTAGACCTAATTTTTGAGTTGAGAAATTAGGAATTATTGAACTAAAAAAATTAAAGTATTGAGGTTATGATAATCACCCACAGCCTGGAATTAACGGACAACATGATGTACAAACATGAAGACAACATGAGGACAACATGAGGACAACATGGACACATGAGGGCAACATGAAGCACCTGCGACACACATGGCAACAGAGGGCAACATGAAGACCAACATGGAAGACACATGAATACAACATGATGGCACTGATGACAACATGATGGCAACTGATGACTGGGACAACAGGAGGGCAACATGAGTACAACTGAATACAACATGATGACAACATTATGACAACATGAAGACAACATGAAGACAACATGAGGACAAATGAAGAAACATAGGGCAACGGAGGACGTGGGGACCACAATGAGGTCACCATGAGGACAAACATGATACAACATGAGACAACATGAGAACCACAGAAGACAAACATGAATACAACTGAGGACAACATGAGGACAACATGAGGACAACATGAGGACACATGAGGACCACTGAGGACAACATGAGGACAATATAGACAACATGAGACAACATGAGTACCAACATGAGGTTAAATACTAGCATGCAATTACCAAATAGAAACTGCTTCTGGTTATAAATAACCACTAAGCGACAAGCGACTTCATCATTCACTTCCGATTTACTCCAGCTAGTTTTCCCACATCATAACAGAACCAAAATCCTTTTGATTCCCTGAGGGAAACTCTTTGTTCGTTGCCACAAATAGTAAGAAAGGTAATACGAAATCTAAGGATGTGATATTTACATAGTTTAAAGGAACATATGATACAGTATTTCTTAATTAACATAATCAAGGGGTGTTGCAAATGTGACAAGTTTTACAAAAAAAAAAATAAAATAATCCTAATATATAATAGGGTGAGTATTGCACACATTTCAGGCCGTTTTTGCACAAAAATAGATATAGTGCCCAGTTTTGCACCTCTCTGAGTGTCTGGTGTGTGGTGTGTGTTTGTGTGGTTGTGTGTCTGGTTCTGTTTATGTGTGGGTTTTGTGTGTGTGTGTGGTGTGTCAGACAATCGGAGGGAGGAGTTTAAGTTTGATGGCCACAGGCAGGATGCCTTCCGTGTGGCGCCTGTGGTTCATTGTGAGTTGAGTCTTCACTGATGCTCTGTGATGGAGCAGCAAGCATGGAGTGGGTGCGACATTGTCCAGACGCATTTATTTGGCGTTCAGCGTCCTCCTCTCTGACAAAACCCCCAACCGAGTCAGCTCCACCCCCCCCACAACGTCACTATGCCTTGCTTCCCCCGCTACCCCTCACCGACATAGCTGTGAAGTTGTGTCTATCGCCCCTTTTACTCGCTGTTGCGTGACCCCGTTTCTCTTCTGAGGCCTTCCCTCGAGGAGAGCTGGCCTACCACGCCAAATCCCCTGGGGGTCGAGCGACCTGTCTGGGTTGCAGCCGACGAGACCCAGACCCCGCTGTGGACCTACTGCGCAGCCGCCTGCTGCAGAACCTGCATAGGACCGCCGCCCACCACCGAGAAGCGAGGTGAGTACAACCGTATGACTTGCGTCAAATTGAAAGATGATATTGTTTTGCTTTCTTGCTTTTCCATGTTTTTTTTAGTTTTTTTCTTTTTTTTTTGTACTTTTTTTTCCAGCTTTCGGCCTTTAAAAAAAACTGAAGCTGTTTAACAGTTTGTATTATTCTTGAATTCATGGTCAACAACCACATTTATTCACAATTATACACAAGTTTTTATTTAAAAGGCAGAAATTATGAATTATTTTGACTATAGTTAAGACCAGGGATGTTAGTGGATCTCAGATGGGTATGTCAAAGTTTCGTCCGATACTGTTTGGAAACCTTAAAAAAAATTGAAATGCTCAAGATGAAATACAACACCCAAAATTCAATGAAAAGATCATTCATTCACTAAGACAGTATGGAATCATCCATTTTTATTTTGGGCAATTTGGTAAAAGAATCTAACTATTCTGATATAAACAAATTGAAACGGGGTCAGTTTGACCCCAGGACAACAACGAGGAAACTGAATTTCCTCCTACAGCGTGTCCTGGGTCCCCCCACAGACCCTACCCGGAGAGGTCAGGGATCGTTCCTCCACGCCCCTGATCTGACGTGGCCCGTCCTCTTTTCTCATTTCAGCTCCTGCGAACGTTTTTAACAGACAACAAGACGAGAGTCCAAGGCCTTAGAGAACAACTTCACGCCAAAGACGTTAGTGTGTAACGC
>NC_045741.1:33241561-33243413 GCF_008692095.1 Etheostoma spectabile
TATCTCAGCTGTTGGAAATGGAGATAAAGACAATATTTGGTAATAGATTATGAAGTAACATTTGATTTGAGTATTGGTTTTAAAAACCCCAAATAAGTTGGGTCAGTTTGACCCGAGGGACACGAGAGAGGTGAAGACAACACCAGGGTTAAATACCTTGATGCTTTAAAATTTTACTTTTTAAATTTGACCCCCAACACTGAAACTTTTCTATAAAATACTAACTTCAGCCCCCAGCTCCAATACGTTAGCGACTTCTAGCAGTTGGACCACCTTTCACTAGTTGTACAACACTAAACACTAAATGTTAACCCTCCTCTGGTCCCTGGGTCAAATTTGACCCTGTCTGTATCAGAACTATGACAAAAGACAACTGAAAAAAATTGACAAATGTTGCAAAAAAAAAATATATATATATATACAAAAACCCAGGACATTTTTAAAAAAATTTTTTTTACCTAACCAACCTAACCAACTTCACCAACTAACCAACTTAACCAACCTAACCAACCTAACCAACTTAACCAACCTTACCAACCTACCACCTAACCAACTTACCAACCTTGCAAACCACACTTAACCAACCTACCACCTAACCCACCCTTACCACCTTACCACCTCTACCAACTTAACCAACCTTACGCTACCAACTCACCAACTTAACTAACCTACAAGCAAGCCTACCAACCACCAACTTAACCAACCTAACCAACCTAACTAACCAACCTAACTAACTTAACCAACCTAACTAACCTAACCAACTTAACCAACCTAACCAACCTAACCAACCTAACCAACCTAACTAACCAACCTAACCAACTTAACTAACTAACCAACCTAACTAACTTAACCAACCTAACGAACCAACCTAACCAACCTAACCAACTTAACTAACCTAACCAACTAAGGCAACAACTACTAACCAATTAGGGGCGTCTTGCCCGTCTCTCCGGACCATCCCTTCTAGCGTCAACCCATGACCATCTCCGATGACCTTTGACCTCTCCGTCCCTTTAGCGGTGATGCCGAAGCGCGGCCTGGACGTGAGCGCCTGTGAGGTTTTCCGGTTTTACCGTCTGATCGCCGTCAAAGACCTGGTGGAGCCGCTGTCGATGATCGTACCCCGGAAAGAGGTTTGGATGATACGTTGACGCTCTTAACGCTGCGTTTACTGACTCTCAGGACAGGAAGTTCAAGTGTTTCTCTTCCTCCTTCCAGTCAGCTGTTTTCCAAGAGGACCTGTACCCAATGACAGCTGGAAACCAGGCGGCCATGACGGCTCAGGAGTGGCTGCTGGGGATCAACAGAAGTGCGTTAGTGCCTTTGAGCCAAAATGGCTGACAGATGCTTTTAGTTTTTTCTCAGTAGCTACGTTTCCATCCACGTGTCAATCGAATTATCTGAAGTTCGGTTAAAAAAAAAAACTCGTGTGGATAAATCTGGTGAAAGTGTGTTTCCATCCGATGGCTTTATAGCCAATAAAAACCTGAGGTCACATGACGCTGTTTTGGGATCAAATTGGTATATCGTATTGATTTGAGACATTTTAAGGTGTTTCCATTCGTTTTGCACTGAATCACAACATTCAACAACAACGTGTTTCTAGACAAAATGGCTGCCGTCTACCATCACAGGATCAATAGGGGACAACATCACATGATCACTATGGGACGACATCACATGATCAATAGGGGACAGGTTGTAATAGAGCTCATGTTCCAGCTGATAGCGACATATCGAGCTATAGTAAGAAAACAACGACGCTATCAACACATCGCTATGACGATGCAGATGCTACTTGTCTTTTATTGTCCCCCCCGGCAATGCTGAGACATGTCTCTCTGTCTGAGCG
>NC_045741.1:33243423-33244354 GCF_008692095.1 Etheostoma spectabile
TGTCTCCGCAGGACGTCCCACGGCTTGTTCCAACCTTTATCGGCCATTTCCCTCACGAGTTCCTGATAAATTAAACTCAGATAGTCTCTCGTCTCCTCGTCCGTCCTCGTCCATCTGTCTTTGTTGCCCCCCCCCCCTGTGTGCAGACAGAGAGGAAATACTGCGGTAAATGAACTACAACTTCTTCTTCTGCGTTTTGTGGCGGGTTGCAACCATAAAATTACCTAAAACTTAATCGCAAATCAGTATTTATTCAGCAAATATCGCAAAAGCCAAATATCGAACAATAGAGAAAAAACAGATGAGATCGAGCTTATTTCCTTTAAGTCGACATTGAAATTCCATCAAATTTGACTGTTTCCAGAAGGTGTTTTTCATTCAAAAATCACTTAATTCGGATAAAAACACGTGGATTGAAACAGAGCTAGTGATCCACCCTGAACATGTGTAACGTGTCTTCACCAGGTCCAGTGCTGATGTCCCTGAGACCCGGGACCTTCATCGCCAACCCTTACCCAAAGACCCCCGCTGAGAAGGGGCACGTGAGGGATCGAAGCTCCATGAGGTTCCAGATGGATCCGTCTATCGGGGCCGTGACCAAGACCCACCTGGAGCTTATGGAAGAGGTAAAGACCAGGTCCAACTAGTCAGATAGTCTGCAGTGGACACTAACTTATTACCTTTAGTTTACAGTTATTTTGGGAATTTATGGTCAATAAACCTCATTTATAGGAAATTTCTGTTGTCCTCATTTTTCCTTCATGTTTCCCTACATGTTTCTCCTCAGTGTCTTCATGTTGTCCTCATTTTGCCCTCATGTTGCCCCATTCCCCACCTCCCTCATGTGCCCTCATGGTGTCTTCATTGTCCTCATATGTATTTCTTTCATGTTGTCTTTCATTTTGTCCTCAATGTTGTTCCCTCTGGGATG
>NC_045741.1:33244379-33246550 GCF_008692095.1 Etheostoma spectabile
GATGATACTTTTATGGAAGGTTGGTGTGTGTTTTATTTACTTTAAAGATTTCAATTATTTTTTAATGGTTTCCAAACAGAATATGGACAACTTGACATTAACCATCTGAGATCCACTCAACATCCTCTGGTCTTAACTAATCAGTCAAAATAATTCATAATTTCTGCCTTTTTAAATAAAAACTTGTGTATAATTGGATATAAATGAGGTTTGTTGACCATGAATTCCAAGAATAAGTGAAAAACCTGTTCAGGTGTTTTTTTTTTAAAAAGTGCCGAAGCGTGGAAAAAAAGTCACAAATAAAATCAGAAAAAAACTACAAAAAACATTGGAAAAGCAAAGAGAAAAAAAATTTCAATTTTTGACGCTAAAGTTCATACGGTGCTCTACCTCGCCTCGGTGGTGGGCGGCGGTTCTCTCGCAGGTTGCAGCAGTGGGCGTGCAGCAGTAGGTCCACAGCGGGGTCTGGGTCTCGTCCGGCTGCCACCCGACAGGGTCGCGTCGCCCCCAGGGGTTTTGGCGTGGTAGGCCAGCTGCTCCTCGAGGAAGGCTCAGAAGAGAAACGGGGTCAGCAACAGCGAGGAAAAGGGAGATAGACACAACTTCGCGATGTCGGTGAGGTCGGGTGGGAGGGATAGCCGGTAGCAGGTAGTGACGTTGGGGGGGGTGAGCTACGACTCGGTTGGGGGGGGGTCAGAGAGGAGGCGCTGAACGCCAAACTACATGCGTCTGGACAATGTCTCGCACCCACCCATGGCTTGCTGCTCCCATCACAGAGCGACTTCAGTGAAAGACTCAATCTCCCACATGACACCACAGAGCCCACAGGAAGTATTCTGTTGGCCATCAAAATTAAACTCCTCCCTCTGATTGTCTGCACACCACACACACACACACAAAAAACACATACACAGACCACAGACACCACACACACAAACACCACACACACCAGACACTCAGAGAGGTGAGAAACTGGACACTATTATCTATTTTGTTGCAATAAAACCGGCCTGAATGTGTGCAATACTCACAAAACTATTATTTATTATTATGTAATTATTACTGTTCCCATTGCAACACCTTGATTATGTTTAATTAAGTAAATCTGTATCATAATGTTCTTTAAACATGTAAATATCACACCTTTTATGCTTATTCCATTTCTACTATTTGTGCAACTGCAACACAGAGTTTCCCTTCAGGGAATCATAAAGTATTTTGGTTGTGGTTGATGTTGGAATAAGAGCTGGGTATAATAGGTACTAATGATGAAGATCGCTTTCGCTTGGTGGTATTTATAACCAGCAGTTCTACTTTGGGAATTGCATGCGTATTTAACTCATGTTCCCATGTTGTCCTATGTTGTCTTCATATTGTCCTCATGTTGTCTCATGTTGTCTCTCTGTTGTCCTCATGTTGTCTCATTTCTCATGTTTCATGTTGTTTCATCGTTGTCTCATGTTGTCCTATGTTGTCATTCAGTTGTCTTCTGTGCCTCATGTTGCTCTCATGTGTCCCACGTCCTAGTCATGTTGCCCTCATGTTGTCTTCATTTGTATGTGTCTTCATGTGTCTCATGTGTCCTCATGGTACATGTTGTCTAATGTGTATATGTATGCTCAGTTGTCCCAGTTGCCTCCTGTTGCCCTCATAGTGGCCTCATGTTGTATCGCTGCCTCATGTTTGTATTCATGTGTCTTCCATGTTCGGTCTTCATGTTGCACCATGTTGCCATGTGTGTCGCAGGGTAGTCTTCATGTTGCCCTACAGTGTCCTGTTGTCTCATGTGTCTCATGTTGTCTTCATGTTGTAGCTCAGTTGTGTAATTCGGTCTGGTGATTATCATAACTCCAATACTCTTAATTTTATCTCAATAATTCCTAATTTTTCTAACTCAAAACAGTAGTATAGGACAACATGAGGACAATATGAAGACAACATGAGGACAACATGAGGACAACATGAGGGTTAAATACGAGCATGCAATTCCCAAAGTAGAACTGCTGGTTATAAAATAACCACTCAAGAGAAAAGCGACTTCATCAGTTAATTACCGATTATACTCCAGCTCGTATTCCCAACATCAGAACCAGAACCAGAAATACTTTATTGATTCCCTGAAGGGAAACTCTGTGTTGCAGTTGCACAAATAGTAGAAATGTAAATAAAGA
>NC_045741.1:33246560-33246643 GCF_008692095.1 Etheostoma spectabile
ATATAAGGAGTGTGGATATTTACATAGTTAAAGGAACATTATGATACAGTATTTACTTAATTAACATAATCAAGGTGTTGCAA
>NC_045741.1:33246653-33246895 GCF_008692095.1 Etheostoma spectabile
AAGTAATAATAATAATAATAATAATAATAATAGTTGAGTATTGCACACATTTCAGGCCGGTGTTATTGCACAAAAATAGATAATAGTGTCCAGTTTCAACCTCTCTGAGTGTCTGTGTGTGTGTGTGTTTGTGTGTGTGTGTCTGTGTGTCTGTGTATGTGTGTGTTTGTGTGTGTGTGTGTGTGTGTCAGACAATCAGAGGGAGGAGTTATAAGGTTTGATGGCCACAGGCAGGAATGACT
>NC_045741.1:33246905-33248086 GCF_008692095.1 Etheostoma spectabile
CTCTGTGGTGCATTGTGGGAGATTGAGTCTTTCACTGAAAGTGCTCCTGTGATGGAGCAGCAAGCCATGGAGTGGGTGCGAGACATTGTCCAAGACGGCATGTAGTTTGGCGTTCAGCGTCCTCCTCTCTGACACCCCCCCAACCGAGTCTAGCTCCACCCCCCCACAACGTCACTAGCCTTGCGTCCCCGCTACCCTCACCCGACATAGCTGGAAGTTGTGTCTATCTCCCTTTTCCTCGCTGTTGCGTGACCCCGTTTCTCTTCTGAGGCCTTCCTCGAGGAGCAGCTGGCCTACCAGGACGCCAAATACCCCGGGGGGGCGAGCGACCTGTCGGGGTGGCAGCCGGACGAGACCCAGACCCCGCTGTGGACCTACTGCTGCACGCCGCACTGCTGCGAACCTGCAGAGAGACCGCCGCCCACCACCGAGAGCGAGGTGAGGAGCACCGTTATGAACTTGAGGTCAAAATTGAAATTTTTTTTCTTTTGCTTTTCCAATGTTTTTGTAGTTTTTTCTGATTTATTTGTGACTTTTTTTCCAGCTTTCGGCACTTTAAAAAAAAACCTGAACAGGTTTTTCACTTATTCTTGGAATTCATGGTCAACAAACCTCATTTATATCCAATTATACACAAGTTTTTAGTTAAAAAGGCAGAAATTATGAATTATTTTGACTGATAGTTAAGACCAGAGGATGTTGAGTGGATCTCAGATGGGTAGATGTCAAAGTTTAGTCCAGATTCTGTTTGGAAACCATTAAAAAAAATAATTGAAATGCTTTAAGATTAAATAAAACACCCAAAACTTCAATGAAAGTAATCATTCATTTACATGAAGAACATATGGAATCATCAATTTTATTTTGGGGCAATTTGGCTAAAAGAAATTAATATTTCTGATATAAAACACATTGAAACGGGTCAGTTTGACCCGAGGACAACACGAGGATAAAACTGAATGTGTCCTCCTCAACGTGTCCTGGGTCCCCCCACAGACCTCTACCCGGAGCGGTCCAGGGATCGGATCCTCCACGACACGGCGTCTGAACGTGGCCCGTCTCTTTTCTCATTTCAGCTCCTGCGAACGTTTTACAGACAACAAGACGAGATCAAAGGCCTGAGAGAACAACTTAAAGACAAAGACGTTAGTGTGTACACACACACACACACACACACACAC
>NC_045741.1:33248111-33251926 GCF_008692095.1 Etheostoma spectabile
CGCCATGCATCCGCTCCCGCACCAACCATCGCTCACCCGACACCGCTCATGCCGCTTCATCCCTACCCCGCGCCTGCATCTCTCCCGACACCGCGCATCGCTCCACGCGCACCAGCGCATCGCTCACCCGAACACCGACATGCATCGCTCCCGACACACATGAAGCTCCGCATCGCTCCCGCGCATCGACACCGTGCGCCTCGCTCCCTACACCGCGCATGCTCCCGCACGCCGTCGTCCGGTACACACGCGCATCGCTCCGGACACACGCATCGCTCCGACACCGCGCATCGCTCCCGACACCGCTCAATCGCTGCCCGACACCGCAGCATCGCTCCGACACCGCGCATCGCTCCCGACAACCCCGGCGGCATCGCTCCGACACCGCAGCCTCGCACGCTCTCCCCGAACCGCCATCGCTCCCGACACCGGCATCGCTCCGACACCCGCCATCATCGCTCCCGACACCGCGCATCGCTCCCACACCACCGCGCATCGCTACCGACACCGGCGCATGCCGCTCCCGACACCAGCGCATGCATCGCTCCCGACACCGCGCTCATGCATCGCTCCTGACACGCGAGCATCAACCGCATCATCGCTCCCGACAACCAAGCCTGCATCGCGCTTACCCCGCCACCGCGCATTCACTCGCGACCCTCCCGACACCGCGCTCTCGCTCCTCCAACCGCGCATCGCTCCCTACACCGGCGCATCGCTCCCGACACCGCGCATCGTCCCGACAACCGCGCATCGCTCCCGACACAGCGCATTGCATCGCTCCTGACAACGCGCTCTCAAGTCGCTCCTGACCACTGCGCTCGCTCCTCGACACGCCAAACCGCTCAATCGCCCCACACCGCACACCAGCGCATCGCATCCCGCCACACCGCGCATCGCTCCCACGCACCCGCGCATCGCTCAGTCCGCGACGCCCACGCGCATCGCTCCACACCCGGGCGCATCGCTCCCGCACCCGCGCATCGCTCCCGACACCGCGCATGCCTCGCTCCCGACACCGTCTGCATCGCTCCCCCGACATAAACCGCGCATGCATCCTACATCCCGCGCATCATCGCCGCCACCGCGAAGCTCGCTCCCAGACCCCCGCGCATGCATCGCTCCCGCACACCGCGCATGCTCGCTCCGACACCGCGCATCGCTCCCCATACACGCGCAGATGCACCGCGCAGCTCTCCCGACACCGCCATGCATCCTCCGACACCGCGCATGCACACGGTTCCCGACACCGACCATCGGCGCCTGCAATCGCTCCTGACACCCGCGCTCGCTCCCATCGCTACCGACACCGGCATGCTCCGACAATCCGCACGCCTCCCGACACCGCTGCGCATCGCTCCCGACATAACGCCCTCGGCATCCCCCTACCCGCGCTCGCTCCCACACCGCGCATCGCTCCCGACACCGGCGCATCGTCATCACCGACACCGCGCACGATCGCTCCCGACACGCCTAGCGCATTCGCTCCCGACAAAACAACCACGCGCATGCATCGCTCCCTGACACCGCGCATCGCTCCCGACACCGCGCATCGCTCCCGACACACGCGCTGCATCGACCGGCTCACACTCCCATGCATCACGCTCCCGACCGCGATGCATCGCTCTCGACAACGCGATGCAGGTGCGCGTCCCTACACACGCATCGCTCGAAAAAAAAGACAGCGCGCACAGCATCCGATGCCGCGACACAAAACAACCGCGAAAACGCTCCGACACCGCATCGCTCCGAACACCGAGCGCATGACTCGCTAGCACCCACACACCGAAGCGGCATAGCATTCGCATCCCTCACCCGCGAATGCACATCGCTCCCGACCAAACACAAAACCGGCGCATGCATGCGTCTCGCAAACCCGCGCATAAGCATCACCGCTCTCGACACCGCGCTAGGCATCGTACCGGCCATCGCAAATTGCGCCTCCAACGACCAACCGCGCATGCACCTCCCGACCACTACGACCAGCGCATGCTCGCTCTTCGCCCCCCCAAGCGCGCAGCATCGCTCTCGACACTCGCATGCCAGCGCACCTCCGGGCGCATCGCTCCCGTACACCCCGCATGCATCGCTCCCACACCGACCTCCGTGCATCGCTCCCCGACAACAGCTCGACACATCTCACGCTCCCGACACCACGCGCTGTAGTCGAAGAACTTTGTGAATATTTAACCAACTGCCATTAATTTGTCATAAAAAAAAGAATTTTCATTGTGTTGTCCTTGTGTGTCTGTGTGTGTTTGTCTCTTGCTGTGTCTCTTCTCTCTCCTCTCTCTCTCTGTGTGTAAATGTTCTGTATTTACATATCTTTTCTAGTCGAACGACTACTCAAAGCGCTTTTACACTCTACAGGATACAGTCCACCTTCACACACATTCATACCCTGTGGCCGGGGCTGCCGTACAGGTGCACCTGCTCATCATAAACACTCACACACATTCACACTCCGATGCGCACACCGGGGGCAACTACTCGGGTTCAAATGCTTGCCCAGGACACTTCGACATGGGACTGCAGGCCAGGGATTGACCACATTGAATGTGTATCTGATGAGCAGGTGGCACCTTTTACGGAGCATCGGCCACAGTGTATGAATGTGTGTGAATGGTGATTCTACCGTGTTTCCTGTAGATGTAAAGCGCTTTGACAGTTGTTAAGACTAGAAAAGATATATAAATACAGAACATTACACAGAGAGAGAGAGAGAGACAGCAAAGACAAACACACACACACACACACAGAGGAGGACGGACATACACACTCACACGGTTTTGTGGAGGGCACTTTAAGCTTTTGAACAAAAACACAATGAAAATCATATTTGTTCATTATCACAACAGAAACAAACTACATAATCGATTGGAACACACAAACAAAAGCACAAAGCAAGATGCAGCTACCTGCCCCTAAAGAGAGAGAGAGGAGCGAGTACCGGTGGCAGACTACCTGACCAACGTACCGACGTCACACTAAGTACCACCTTGACCAGGTCCAGACTCAGCGAGCACCACCTAGCCATCGAGACCGCCGCTACCGCCAACAATGGCTCCCCAGAGAGGAGCGCTTCTGCCAGCCTGTGCAAGAGCAACACAGTCGGACGAGCTGCACTTCCTGCAAATGCCCCCCCTGCAGCCGGTCCGGACTCAATACTTCCCAAATTCAGACTAAAGCACCGACATTCCCAAATAACCCACATCAACAAGATGGCGATCCTGCTGGAGAACAGCCAGAAGCTGCAGTCTGCAGCACAGACGTCTTACCTGTCCACTTTAGGAACAGTGAGTGCCCCCCCCCCCTCGCACGCACACACACACACCCACACACACACCTGTAATGTTGTAATGGTGATGTTGATATCATCAGTTCTGTTTTCTGTTATGATTGTGATGTAAATGTGATCAATGTCTCCCTGTTTATGCTTTTGCAAACTGTAGTCACTATGGTCATGCTGTAAAGCTTCTTTAATTGAGAGAGACACACACACACCGTGGTGCTCTCTCTGTCTCTGTCTCTCTCTCTCTGTCTTCTGTCCTCTCTCTGTCTCTCTCTGTCTCTTCCCTCTCCTCTCTGTCTCTGTCCTCTCTCTTCTCGACTGTGTTGCTCTTGCACAGCTGGCAGAAGCGCTCCTCTCTGGGGAGCCATTGTTGTCGGTAGCGGCCGGTCTCGATGGTCAGGTGGTGCTCGCTGAGTCTGGACCTGGTCAAGGTGGTCCTTAGTGTGACGTCGGTCACTGTGGTCAGGTAGTCTGCCACTCGGTACTCGCTCTCTCTCTCTCTTTAGGGTCAGGTAGCACTGCA
>NC_045741.1:33251936-33252136 GCF_008692095.1 Etheostoma spectabile
TGTGCTTTTGTTTGTGTGTTCCAATCGATTATGTAGTTTTGTTTCTGTTGTTATAATTGAACAAAATAATGACATTTTCATTGTGTTTTGTTCAAAAAGCTTAAAGGTGCCCTGCCACAAAACCGTGTGAGTGTGTATGTCCGTCCTCTCTCTGTGTGTGTGTGTGTGTGTTTGTCTCTTGCTGTCTCTCTCTCTCTCTC
>NC_045741.1:33252155-33272626 GCF_008692095.1 Etheostoma spectabile
TATTTATATATCTTTTCTAGTCTTAACAACTGCTCAAAGCGCTTTTACATCTACAGGAAACACCTGTAGAATCACCATTCACACACATTCATACACTGTGGCCGATGCTGCCGTACAAGGTGCCACCCCTGCTTCATCATACACATTCATGTTGGGTTTCATCCCTGCCCTCGCTCCCATGCGAAGTGTCCTTGGCATAACATTGACCCCCGAGTTGCCTCCCGGTGCTGCGCATCGGAGTGTGAATGTGTGTGAGTGTTTATCTGAATGACAGGTGGCACCTTGTACGCAGCCCCGCACAGTGTATGAATGTGTGTGAATGGT
The DNA here is from genome assembly GCF_008692095.1 of Etheostoma spectabile. Lineage (NCBI taxonomy): Eukaryota > Metazoa > Chordata > Actinopteri > Perciformes > Percidae > Etheostoma > Etheostoma spectabile. Next base: position 33,252,480 of record NC_045741.1, read on the forward strand.
GAATGTATCCTGTAGATGTAAAAGCGCTTTGAGTAGTCGTTACGACTAGAAAAGATATGTAAATACAGAACATTTACACACAGAGAGAGAGAGAGAGAGAGAGAGACACAGCAAGAGACAAACACACACAGACACACAGAGACACACACAATGAAAATTTCATTATTTTTTATGACAAATTAATGGCAGTTGGTTAAATATTTTCACAAAGTTCTTCCGACTACAGCGCCGTGGTGTCGGGAGCGATGCATGTGCGGTGTCGGGAGCGATGCACGGTGTCTGGAGCGATGCATGCGTGGTGTCGGGAGCGATGCGTGGTGGTGTCGGGAGCGATGTGAGTCTGTGAGTGTGAGTGTGAGTGTTGTGTGTGTGTATGAGTGGAGTGTGAGTGTGTGTGGTGTGATTGTGCTGTGTTGTGTGTCTGGTTTTTGTGTCTGCGTGGGTGTGCTGGTGTTGGTGGGTGTGTTTGCGTTTGCGGTAGTGCGGGGTGTGCTTTGTGCTGTGGTTTCTTGCCGTTTGCTGTGTTTTGCTTTGCGTGTTGTGCGTGTGCGTGTGTGGGCGTGTTTGTGCTTGTTCGTGTGCGTGTGCGTTGTGTGTGGCTTAGTGCGTTGTGTGTGCTGGTGTGCTTTGCGTGTGTGAGTGGTGTAGCGTGCATTACCCGATGTGATCTCTGCCGTGTGTGTGCGTGTGAGTGTGACATGTGTGTGCCGTGTGCGTCGTGTGTGCTGTGTTTTGTGCGTGGGTGTGACGTGTGCCATTTGTGTGCGTGTGTGTTTGTGTGTGTGTGGTGTTTTTGTGAGAGAGCAGCTGATTAAGCGTTTCAGCTAGTGACGAAAGGGATCCATTATTACGCAGCTTTATGAAAAGCAAATACTTACGGCTGATTGCATTATTGATTAGGCAGCGGCCTTACGTTCCACCCCTACTTCTAAGATTACATAGGACACCCCCACACACCACACACACACACACTCCACCCACCCACACCACACACACACACCCACCCCTGTGTGCAGATGTGTTTTGACAGTGGTTCTTCAGAGCAGTGTCCACCTTTCATTTCCATACTTTCCATTCATTTCGGTTAAGTAAGGTCTTTCCTGCTTCAGCTTTCGGAGACCCTCGGTCACTGCAGGGTGTTCGGGGCGTAGCAGTTCACTGCACTGTTGTTTACAGGGTTTAGCAGGGCACTGAGTAGTTGTTTAACAGGGCTAGAAGCACTGCCAAGCTGTTTTTACATGGCTTAAGCAGGGTACTGCCGGTGTTTACGGGCGTAGCAGGGCGCCCTGCAGGGTGTTACAGGGCTAGCAGGACCCATGCAGGTGTTTACAGGTGCGTAGGCAGGTACTGGCAAGTGTGTTACAGGGGCGGTAGCATTGCAGTTACAGGGCGTAGCAGGTCCCTGCCTGGTTTTATCAATGGGCGAGCCGGGTGTTACGGGCGGGCGGGTGTTTACACGTTTGTAGCAGGGTGTTTACAGGGTTATCAGTCCCTGCAGGTGTTTACAGGGTGCAGCAGGCACTGCAGTGTGATTCAGGGGATCCAGGCAATCCCTGCCATCAAAACCCCACCATTGGACACATTAACTGCCCCATTTGTGGTCAATGTCAAATGCCGATAAAGTTTTAACCCCTCTGACCTTCGTCTCCAAATGTGTAGGCTGTCCTTTCCTTCTGCCGTCTCTAAGTTTCGTCCACGTGTTCGGGTAAGCCGTCCAGCGAAGGGCCCGGCACGACCGGGTGCCCGATCACACGCGTACGTCCACGACAACGCACTACTGCTTCCGCCCATCCCTGCTTCAATCTCCGTGGTTACGGATTGCGCCTTGGGCTTTCCTTTCTGGTCCTTCCCATCCATCCGTACGTAGTCCTCCCACTGTCCATCATCTCCTCCGTATCCACAATAAAAAACGACCGTTGAGAGAAGTACTCTATTTTGATACTTATAGTAAATCTCGTATTTTATTACAGTAAAGTTACAAACACTATTAAAATCACACAGCAGTGAAAAGACGATAAGAAGAAGAATGAAGTCAGGTGAAATCTGCTCATCTCTGTGTTAAGTTGCTTAAATTTGCCATTTGTGAGTAGAAATATTTTTGCTAGAACCAACAATTATTAAATAATTATTAACCCTCATGTGTCCTGGGTAAATCTGACCCATTTTTAAGTGTTTTTATAATCAGAATATGGATTTCTTTCAACCAATTGCCCAAAAATTAACATGGATTTTCCATATAACGCGTTAAGGTAAGTTAATGATAACTTTCATTGAATGTTTGGGTGGGATTTAATCTTTTAGCCTTTAATTCTTTTTTTTAAAGTTTTCTTCCAAACAGTACTCCGACTAGACTTGACATCTACACATCTGAGAATCCCCCTCAACATCCCTTATCTATAACTCTTAGTCAAATAATTCAGAATTTCTCCGCCCTTTTTCAACTGAAAACTTAGGATACTTTGATATAATGAGGTTTGTTGCCAAATTATCAAGAATCAATATTTAAACCTGTTGTTAACCAGCTCAGTTGTCTTTTTAAAGCGCCAAACGCTGGAAAAAATGACAAAAAACACTCAGAAAAAAACTACCACAACATCGGAAAAGCCCCCAAAAAACAATATGCATTTCATTTTGACCTTGAAGGACAACGTCGTGGTTAAGTGGAGGACACACGAGGTTAAATGGTTTTCCCAGTTTCTCCGAACCCAACAAACATTCTGTATTTAACACCTCTCAATTCGCACAAATCGGCTTAAAAACACTTTCCTTCCTGGATGACATAGCAGCGCACCGTGGCTCCGTCCGGCGCTAGCCCCGCCCCGACGATTGTGATTGGTTTAAGAACCCCGATACACCAGCGTGTTCTTCTCCCCATCCCAGAACGCTGCGTGACTCGCCAAGACTCCGCTTCTGCAGTCACTGGGATGAAGGGTCTGGCTATGCGAGACTACTTCATTAGTAACTGGGGATTGGGTGCATAACTGGGGTAAACTCGGTCAGTTTTTTACCCTAAACATAAGGAGCATCTGGAAGCACGGCTCTAAAAACCCACCAACAACACCCACAACACAAGTTAACATCCTTACCGGCCGAACCGGATAATCGGTAAATGCTGATATCGGCGAGATAGTGCGGACAGCCAAAAGTAGCAAAATATTTATTTTGAACCCAAACGTCGCCAGGACAGTAGCCTGAGAGTAAAGGCAATAATCTATCTAACTCTGTTGTTGTGAAGTTTTTTTGCTGTATTGGTGCTGTGACCTGCGTGATGGTCATGTCTCTCGTGTCTCTCGTGTCTCTCGTTGTCTCTCATGTCTCCCTGTGGTCTCAGCGTGCCGGGTGACCCCCATCACCCGGGTTTGCCGGGCACTGCGGAGCGTCCTGGACGTCAAGTGAACCCGTTCGAACACCACTGCGTCGCTCGTGCTCGGAGGACTGCACCGTAAGTCCGTCTCTCCTGTTGTCCCAGATTGTTCAGCTGATGAAATTCTCACAAGTATAGAGATACGAAGTCTTTCACCCTTTGACGCGACCCGATTGGCCGTTACTTCCAAAAAGTACGGCGTATAAACAACCGGGAGCACGGACGAAAAACGCTTTTGGCTAATCTGGTGTTTTTACGCATGTCAAATTAAGTAATTTAATTTAATTTGGTAACCAGAACTGTTTGTGTTCCTGTAAGGTCTGGGACATTCCCGGTCTGTGGCGTCCACAGGACCAGACCCGGGCCAGAAGACTCGATTGGGCACTCCGGCGTTTGCGGCTTTTCGAGTGGCCACCCTACAGCCGAGAACCTGCTGCTCAGCTCCGCCTACGACGACAAAAAAAAAAGGTCAGGAAATTCACGTAAATACCCCGTTTCCAACTGTTTCCCTGGACCATCAGCATTGACCTGGTGTTGTCTTCCCGTCGACCTGAGACTGGTTTCCTGGTTTAAATTTCAACATTTTGTGTTATTGTTCTAGACTTTTGACGGTTTTTTGTTGGTCAATTGAACTCCTATTTGTGTCACTTTTGTAAATCGTGTTGTTCCTCAGGTGTGTAAGTCTTGTTTATTGCTTGTTTTCTTTTGATTGATGGTTTTTTGTCCACTTTCTGTTTTTTTTTAATCACTATTTTCTGCATTTTTGTTTATTTTTTCCTGCGTTTTTTTAAATTTCTTTAGTCACAGTTTCTGGTATAGAATTTTTTGTAACGGTTCAAATCTGACCCAGACACAGGAGGTTCAGCGGTCCTTAATTGACGCGCTTGCACCAATACTACATTAATAGTACTTTGCTTTGCCTTACATATATAATTTATATACTCTAGTACATATATTTCAGTTCTAATAAAGCTCCCCTGGACACCGGGGGGGGGGGGGGGAAAAACCTGATTTTTACCTACATTTACAAGGTTTTACGAATTTAGTTTGAAGCTGACTCAGAAGATGTCATATTTAGAACATTATTTCACATGTATTTTATTTTGAAAAGAGCTTTTATTTTGTTACAGCTTTTATTTTATTACTATGTTATTTTTGTGCCATTGAGCATAACTAAGCATGTTCATTACCTCTGAAACCGGTCTGATTTGTGTCTCGGGGGAAGGCGAGTTTTGTACAGCATAGTTGTGTCCCTGTGTGTGTACCAGCATAGTGTGTGGTCCCTGGTGTGTGGTACCAGCATAGTTGTGTCCGTATGTGTGTGTAACCAGCATATTGTTTGTACCTATGTTGTGTAACCACATAGTTGTGTGTCCCTGGGTGTGTACCAGCGAACATAGTGGTGGTCCCTGTGTGTGTAACGAGCATAGTTGTGTCCCGGTGTGTGGAAGTGTCCTCTTTTTTGGACATTAAAACCTGGTCCCCCTAACCTTAGAGGACATCTTTTGTGTGCTCGCTGACAGCCAGATTCAATAACGAGCTTCAATTATAAACGGGTGATCATCAATATTTGGGCAATCTGTGTTTCAGTGGACAATCAGCTGTTTCTCTAGTTGTCCCCCTTCCTCCTCTGGACGTGTCCCTACGGAGCTGTGCTCAGGTACCCGGCTCGGGTGGGGTCTGTACAGCCCTTCCTCCTCGCACCGCGCCGACGCGCTGCTGCCTGTCCCTCCTGCTTCCAACCACCGGACGCAGCATGCTGGCCGTCCGTCCAATGACAGACGGTTCGAGTCCCTGACCGCGCGGACCTGAGAATCCTTCGGTGTTTCAGGGAGGTTTTTTCATATCATTTGTGTGAGTAAAGCCCACCTACCGTGAATGGTTTCCCTGCATGTGTCGAGCTCAAAGTCCCACAGATGCCAGTAAGGTTTTTATAACATCGTAGGTTGGATTCTCGTGTCCCACCGCAGCTCGCCCTGAACCAGACGATCGTCCTCTGGACCCTGTAATAACCAGGACAACACACACATCAAATGTGCAGTAAGGGCCCTTAATTTTAACAATCTACGTGCACAGGGCGTTTCATGGCCGGGCGTTCATGGCCCGTTGCGTCGAGGCCTGGTTTGCGCTCAGGGCACTCCAAATCCATCCAATTTTGCTATTTTGACAAAGGTCTTCTGCATGTGTGTGTGCGTTACAGCATAGTGGTGTAGTCCCTGTTTGTTACAAGCATAGTGTGTGTCCTGTGTGTTTACACGCAGTAGTGTGTGCCCCTGTGTGGTGTGTGGTGTGTGTGTGTAACAGCACAGTGTGCGTCCCTGTGTGGTGTGTGTGTGTGTGTGTGTTGGGTGTGTTTAACAATCACAGTGTGCTTCCCTGTGTGTGTACACCAAGCATAGTATTGTGTGCTAGCTGTGCACGAGCCTAGAGCCTTTTTCAAGCTCATAATGCAGCCTTGACGACACACCTCCCTGTACAACCAGCAGGCCCAATGCACCTGAACACACCTCCCGTAAACCCGCGCCCCGAATTCAACCTGACACACCCTCCCTGTACGACCACACCCCCAATGCACCTGACCCACCTCCCTGTAAGAAGACCAGCACTCCCAAATGCACCTGACACACCTCCCTGTAAAACCCAGCACCCCGAATGGGGACCTGAACACACCTCCCTGTAAACACCAGCACGCCCAGATGCACCTAACACACCTCCCTGTAGACCACACGCCACCGACTGCACCGGAACACACCCCCTGTAAGAACCACACGCCCAGAATTGCACCTTAACACCCCTCCCTGTAATAACCAGCACGCCCAGAATGCACCTGGACCCACCTCCTGTAAGATCCGCACAACCCAGAATGCCCTGACACCCTCCCACCTCCCTAAGACAGCACGCCCAGAAATTGCACCTGAACACACCGCCCTTAATAAAAAAACAAATTAAAAACAACGAAAGACACAAAACCAGTGGAAGATTTTTTTAAAGATGCATGAATGTCCTGTGTATTATTAGAAGATAACATGCAATGTAACGATGCATTTTTACCTCCTTGTGTCGTCCTTCCCCGTTGACCTTCAACTTTGTGTTTCAGGTCGGTTTTGAATTTCAACACTTGGTTCTCTTTTTCTACCCTTTTCAACGTGTTTTTGTCCTATTTCCATTCTATTGTTTTTTTGTCACTTTTTTGACATTTTGTTTAATTAGGTTTATCAATTTTTTAACAATTGCTTTGGGTCGCTTTTTCTAATGTTTTTTAATTTTTTTTGTGTCCCTTTTTTAAATTTTTTTTGGGTCCTTTTTCATTGTTTGAAAAGCAATGTTTTTGTTACTTTTTTCCCCCCCCCGCTTTTTTAGTAGTTGTTTCCCAACAATTGTCACTTTTTTTACAGTTCTTTTCTGATGTAGAACGTTTTTGTACAAACCGGGGATCAATTTGACCCGAGGACACAAACACGAGGGTTTAAGCAGCCTGCGGGAAACCTGAGTCCTAAACTATGCTCGTCTGTTTTTGCCGACGACTTATCCTGAGGCCCTGTATTAGAAACCTGAACTGAATCTGCAGTCGTCCTGGTTCCCCTTCTAACGATCCCTACCACACTGCTCTACCTGGCTTGAAAGGTTGTAACACAACCAACTCGAACCTTGGCATCTCTGCTGCATGTAAGTCCTCCAATGTTATATATATATATAAATATTTTATTCTAAGGATTTTGCTGTCAACCCTCAGGTTTGTCCTCGTGTCAAATCGCCGCATTTTCAGAGTTTTAATTCATCACAAAAAATGGCTCTTTTCTCAATGAGCTGAAAATGGTCAACATTAAAAATGTCCAAATCTTTGGAGAACCTCCAAAGAAAATCCCAACAACATTGCAAAAGTGGACAAAACTGTCAGAAAATCTTTGGACTTTTTTTTTCATGGTTGATGGAATACAACACAAGGTTAAGTGCCAAGTGCCAGATTACAGACGTGGGGTGACTTACGTACGTTGATTTAGGGGACGGGAACTTCCCGATACTACAGCTGGGCATGGAGAAACCCTACGTCCAGCTTCCTGCGTAGTACCGTCCTCTTCTTGCCCCAAAGACTCGGGTTGAGATCAACAACACACAAGAAAAACTATTTAACCCTTGTATTTTATCCAGGTCAATGACCCATTTGCTAATTTTTTACAAATAAAAAATTGGACAGATTTACATGTTTTCCACCTGAAAGCAAGTCCTTTCTTTATTTCCTGTGATAACAACAGTATTCCTGACTCCAGAACATTATTCGGATAGGACAGCTATTTTGTTTTCCATAGTGGATTTTAACATGAATTATAACTCATGACTAAAAACACCCCCACCTTCCATGTTTAATAAATAAGTGTGCTAGTAAGGACTGAGGCATTCCCTAAAACATAGCGTTATCTCAGCTGTTTGGAAATGTGAGATAAAGACAATATTTGGTAATAGATTATGAAGTAACATTTGATTAGTATTTGTTTTAAAAACCCCCCAAAATATTGGGAATTGGTCAGTTGACCCTTGGGACATCGAGAAGGTGAGACAACACCAGGTTTAAAAATACCTTGCTGCTTTAAAATTTTACTTGTTTTAAATTGACCACCCACACTGAACGACTTGTTTCTAGAACATACTAACTTTCATACACTTCAGTTCAAACAGCCCCCAGCTTCCAATACGTTAGCTGACTCTAGCAGTTGGACCACCTTTCACTAGTGTACAACACAACACTAAATGTTACCCTCCTCTGGTTCCCTGGGCAATTTTGACCCTGTCTGTATCAGACTATGACAAAACCACTGAAAAAACATTGACAAATGTGCAAAAAAAAAAATATATATTATTACCAGCCCACAGGACATTTTAAAAAAATTTTTTTTACCGAACCAACCTCACCAACTGTCACCAACTACCAACTTAACCCACCTAACACCAACCTAACCACTTAACCACCTTACCAACCTAACACCTACCAACGGTAAAACCAACCTTCCAACTTAACCAACCAACCACCTAACCAACTTAACCAACCGTACCACCTAACCACGTAACCACCTTACCAACCTAACCAACTAACTAACCTCCACCAACGCTACCCACCAACTTAACCACCACCAACCTAACTACCAACCTAACCACTTACCAACCTAAACCCACCTAACTAACCACCTAACCAACCAACCTAACTACTTAACCAACCTAACTAACCAACCTAACCGACCTAACCAACTTAACTAACCTACCCACTAACCAACTTAACCAACCTCCCAACTAACTAACCAACATACCACTTACCCAACCTAACCAACCACTTAACCCACCTAACCAACCTAACGAACCCACCAACCAACTTAACCAACCCTAACGAACACCGAACCAACCTCACTAACCAACCTAACTAACGTAACCCACCTAACCAACCTAACCAACCTAACCTAACCTAACCAACCTAACGACCAACCTAACCAACTAACTACCGCAACCTAACTAACTTACCACCTCTACCTAACCAACTTACCACCTAACCAACCTAACCAACCTAACCAACCTAACTAAACACCTAACCAACTTAACTAACTAAAACCACTAACTACTAACCCAACCTAACTGAACCAACTACAACCTAACCAACTAACTAACCTAACCAACTAAGGCAACAACTACTAACCATTTAGGGGGCTTCTGCCGTCTCTCCGACCCTCCCTTCTAGCGTCAACCCATGACCATCTCCGATGACCTTTGACCCTCCGTCCCTTTAGCGGTGTGCCGAAGCGCGCCTTGACTTCAGCGCCGTGAGTTTTTCCGGTTTTACCGTCGGACATCGCGCCGTCAAGACCCTGGTGAGCCCTGTCGCTGATCTGACCCCGGGAAAGAGGGTTTATGATACTGACGCTCTTAACGCTGCGTTTACTGACTCTCAGGACCGAAGTTCAGTTTTTTTCTCTTCCTCCTTCCATCAGTGTTTTCCAAGAGGCCCTGTACCAATGACAGCTGGAAACCCAGCGGCCATGCGGCTCAGGATTGTCTGCTGGGGATCAACAGAAGTCTTATTGCCTTTGAGCCAAATGGCTGACAGATGCTTTAGTTTTTTCTCATTACTTACGTTTCCATCCCGGTGTCAATCGATTATTTTTCCTGAAGTTCGGTTAAAAAAAAAAACTCGTGTGGATACATCTGGTTAATGTGTTTCCATCCGATAGGCTTTATAGCCAATCAAAACCTGAGGTCACATGACGCTGTTTTGGGGATCAAATTGGTAGAGGTCGTAGTGATTTGAGACTTTTAAGGGTGTTTCCATTCGTTTTTGCACTGAATCACAACATTCAACACAACGTGTTTCTATCCGCAAAATGGCTTGCCGTCGACCATCACAGATCAATAGTTGACAACACCTATCCTATGGGACGACATCACATGATCAATGATGTGACAGGTTGTACTAGGCTCATGTTCCAGGCTGATAGCGACATATCGAGCTATAGTAGCAACCAAACGACGCTATCAACACATCGCTATGACGAGCAGCTGCTACTTTGTCTTTTATTGTCCCCACCCGGCCACTGCTGAGACATGTCCTCTCTGTCTGAGCGTCGTCCATTGTTCTCCGCATGACGTCCACGGCTTGTTCCAACCTTTATCGGCCATTTCCCGCACGAGTTCCTGATAATTAAACTCAGATAGTCTCTCGTTCCGTCGTCCCGTGCCTCGTCCCATCTGTCCTTTGTTGCCGCCCCCCCCACTGTGGGCAGACAGAGAGGAAATACTGCGGTAAATTGAACTACAAACTTCTTCTCTGCGGTTTGTGGCTGGTTGCAACCATAAATTACCTAAAACTTAATCGCAATCAGTATTTATCAGCACATATCGCAAAAGGCCAAATATCGAACAATGAGAAAAACGATGAGATCGAGCTTATTTCCTTTAAGTCGCCAATTTGAAAATCCCATCAAATTTGACTGTTTCCAGAGGTGTTTTTCATTCAAAAATCTTAATTCGGATAAAAAACTACGTGGATTGAACAGAGCTAGTGATCCACCTGAACATGTGTAACGTGTTCTTCACCAGGTTCCAGTGCGATGTCCCTGAGACCCGGGACCTTCATCGCAACCCTTACCCAAAGAACCCCCGCTGCGAAGGGTCACGTATGGCTCGAATCTCCATGAGTCCAGATGGATCCTCTATCGGGGCCGAGTTACCAAGACCCACCTAGCTTTGTAAGGAGGTAAAGACCAGGTCCAACAGTCAGATAGTCTGCAGTGGACACTAACTTATTACCTTTATTTTACAGTTATTTTGGTAAGTTTAGTGGCCAATAAACCTCTTTTATGGAAATATCCCTAATGTTTAAGTTGAGAATAGGAATGATTGAGACTAAAATTACAGGAATGGATGTTGAATGATAATCACAGACTGGGATATGAGACCAACCTGAGGGCAACATGAAGACAACTGAGGACCACATTAATGACACATGAGGGACAACATGAGGGCAACAGGAATACAACATGAAGGACAACACAAGGTCACCATGAGGCAACATGAAGACCACATGAAGACAACAAAGACGACAACATGAGGTCCACTTAAGGACAACATGAGGGAACATGAGACCGTGGGGACACAGATGGCAACATGAGACAACATGAAGACAACCTATGACAACATGACGGACAACATGAAGACAACATGAATACAACTGAGGACAAAATGAAGACAACATGATGTCAACATGAGACTGGGGAAACATGAGGGCAACTGAGACAACCTGAACGACAACATGAGGACAACATGAGGACAACATGGACAGCCACTGAGAACATGAGACAACAGAGGACACTTAGGAAACATGGAGGAAACATGGGACATGGATCCAACATGAGGACAACAGGAGGTACAAGTACTGAGAGAAACATGAGGACAACATGAGGACAACATGAGGGTTTAATACGAGCATGCAATTCCCAAAGTAGAACTGCTGTTAAAATCCAACCACTCAAGCGAAAGCGACTTCATCAGTTAATTACCGATTATACTCCACTCGTATTCCCAACATCAGAACCAGAACCAGAAAAACCTTTATTGATTCCCTGAAGGGAAACTCTGTGTTTCAGTTGCACAAATAGAAAATGTAAATAAAGAACTATAAGGAGTGTGGATATTTACATAGTTAAAGGAACATTATGATACGTATTTACTTATTAACATATCCAGTTGTTGCAATGGTGAAAAGTAATAATACTTAATCATAATAAGAATAATAGTTGAGTAATTGCACCATTTCAGGCCGGTTTTAGTGTGCGACAAAAATAGATAATAGGGTCTCAGTTTCAACCTCTCTGATGTCTGTGGTGTGTGTGTGTTTGGTGTGTGTGTCTGTGTCGGTGGTATGGTGTGTGTTTGTGTGTGTTGTGTGTGGTGTCAGACAATCAGAGGAGATTTTTCAGGTTTGATGGCCACAGCAGGAGACTGTCCTGTGCGCTCTGTGGTGGCATTGTGTGAGTATTGAGTCTTTCACTGAAATGCTCCTGTGATGGTAGCGCGAATCCATGGGAGTTGGGGGGGTGGGGGGGGGGGGTTTTTTTGGGGGGGGTGGGGCGAGACATTGTCCAAACGGCATGTAGTTTGGCGTTCAGCGTCCTCCGCTCTGACACCCCCCCAACCGAGTTCTAGCTCCCCCCCCCCACAAACCTCACCGCCTTGCTTCCCCGCTACCCTCACCCGACATAGCTGTAAGTTGTGTCCTATCGTCCCTTTTCCTCGCTGTTGCGTGACCCCGTTTCTCCTTTCTGAGGCCTTCCTCGAGAGCAGCTGGCCTACCAGGACGCCAAATCCCCCGGTGGCGCTGCGACCTGTCGGGTGGCACCGGACGAGACCCAGACCCCGTGTGGACCCTACTGCTTTGCAGCACGCCGGCACTGCTGCGAACCTGCAGAGAAGACCGCCGCCACCACCGGAGCGATGGAGAGCACAGTTATGAACTTGAGGGCAAATTGAAATTTTTTTTTCTTTTGCTTTTCCATGTTTTGTCAGTTTTTTCTGTTTTATTTGTGACTTTTTTTCAGCTTTACGCCTTTAAAAAAAAACCTGAACATGTTTTTCACGTTATTCTTTCTTGGAATTCTGGTCACAACACATCATTTATTCCAATTATCACAAGTTTTTTAGTTAAAAGGCAGAATTATTTAATTATTTTGACTTGATAGTTAAGACAGAGGATGTTGGATTGTATCTCAGATGGGTAGAGTCAAGTTTAGTCCAGATTCTGTTTGGAAACCATTCAAAAATAATTGAATGTCTTACGATTAAGAAGAACACCCAAACTTCAATGAAATATCCATTCATTTACCTGAAGAACATATGGATCATCAATTTATTTTTTGGCATTTGGCTAAAATAAATTAATATTTTCTGAATATAACCCACATTGAAACGGGTCAGTTTGACCCTAGGACAACCCAGGAATAAAACTGAATTTCCGTCCTAACGTTTCCTGGGGCCCCCCAAGACCTCTACCGGAGCGGTCCAGGGATCGGATCCTCCACGACACGGCCGTCTTACCGTGGCCCGTCTCTTTTCTCATTCAGCTCCTGCGAACGTGTTACAGACAACAAGACGAATCAAGGCCTGAGAGAACAACTTAAGACAAAGACGTTAGTGTGTAGCACACACACACACACAACACACACACACAGAGAAGAGACAGAGACGAGAGAGAGACAGAGACGAGAGAGACAGATGGAGAGGACAGCCAGAATAGAGGAGACAGAGCGACAGAGATGATAACCCTGGTGTGTGTTGTCTCTCTCAATTCAAACTAAGCGTTCAGCATGACCATAGTGACATACAGTTATTGCAAAAGCCATAAACATGGAGACACTGATCACATTTACATCACAATCATAACACACAAACGACGATGATATCCCATCACCATTACAACATTACAGGTGTGTGTGTGTGTGGTGTGTGTGTCGTGCAGGGGTGGGGGCACGTTCACTGTTCCTCAAGTTGACAGGTAAAGACGGTACTGTGCTGCTAGACTGCAGCTCTCTGGCTGTTCTCCCACATGAGGCCATCTTGTTGATGTCGGTATTTGGTCGAATGTGCGGGTGCTTTAGTCGGAATTTGTGGAAGTATTGATCCGGACCGCTGGCAGGGGGGCATTCTTCAGGAAGTGCAGCTTCCGTCTCGACTGTGTTGCTCTTGCACAGCTGGCAGAACGCTCCTCTCTGGGGGACCATTGTTGTCGGTAGCGGCCGTCTCGATGGTCAGGTGGTGCTCGCGATCCTGGACCTGTCAAGGTGGTCCTTATTGTGACGTCGGTCACTGTGGTCAGGTAGTCTGTCACTCGTACTCGCTCTCTCTCTCTCTTTAGGTCAGGTAGCACTGCATCTTGCTTTGTGCTTTTGTTTGTGTGTTTCCAATCGATTATGTAGTTTTGTTTCTGTTGTTATATTGACAAATAATGACATTGTTCATTGTGTTTTGTTCAAAAGCTTAAAGGTGCCCTGCCACAAAACCCGTGTGATGTGTATGTCCGTCCTCTCTTTGTTTGTGTTTGTGTGTGTTTGTCTCTTGCTGTCTCTCTCTCTCTCTCCTCTGTGTAAATGTTCTGTATTTATATATCTTTCTCATCTTAACAACTGCTCAAAGCGCTTTTACATCTACAGGAAACACCTGTAAATCAACATTCACACACATTCATACCTGTGGCCGTGGCTGCCGTACAAGGTGCCACCCTGCTCATCAGATACCATTCAATGTTGGTTTCATCCCTGGCCCTGCCGCCCATGTCGAAGTGTCCTTGGCCAGACATTAACCGATTGCCCCGGTGCTGCGCATCGGAGTGTGAATGTGTGTGAGTGTTTATCTGATGAGCAGTGGCACCTTGTACGCAGCCCCGGCCACAGTGTAAATGTGTGTGAATGGTGAATGTATCCTGTAGATGTAAAAGCGCTTGAGTATCGTTACGACTAAAAAGATATGTAAATACAGAACATTTACACACAGAGAGAGAGAGAGAGAGAGCACAAGCAAGAACAAACAAACAAACAACCAGACACACAGACACACAATGAAATTCATTATTTTTTAGACAAATTACTGGCATTGGTTAATATTTTCACAAAGTTCTTCCGACTACAAGCGCCGTGGTGTCGGGAGCGATTGCATGTGCGTGTCGGGAGCGATGCACGGGGTTCTGGAGCGATGCATGCGGGTGTCGGGGAGCGATGCGTGGTGTGCGGTGCGATGCGTGTGGTGTCGGGAGCGATGCATGCGCGGTGTCCGGGAGCGATGCTGCGCGGTGTCGTGAGCGATGCATGCGCGGTGTCGGCAGCGATCCATAGCTGCGTGGTCGAGAGCGATGCCTGCGCGTTGTCGGGAAGTGCGCTGCATGCAGCGGTGTCGGGAGCGATGAGCGCGGGTGTCGGGATGCGATGCATGCGCGGTGTCGGTATGCCGCGCGTGCAGCTGCTGGGTCGGGAGCTGCATGCTGCTTGATGCGCGCGGGTGTCGAGAGCGATGCTCGCGGTGTCGGCGAGGACGTGCGCGAGTGCGCGGTGTCGAGAGCGATGCATGCGCGGTGTCGGGAGCGATGCATGCGCGGTGTCGGGAGCGATGCGCGGTGTCGGGAGCGATGCATGCGCGGTGTCGGGAGCGATGCATGCGCGGTGTCGGGAGCGATGCATGCGCGGTGTCGGGAGCGATGCATGCGTGTGTGCGTGGAGCGTGGGAGCTATGCGGCGGTGTACATGAGGCGATGCGCGGAGTGTCGGGCGGCTCGGGTGTCGGGAGGGCGATCATGCGCGTTCGGGAGCGATGCATGCGCGTGTCGGAGCGAATGCATGCGCGGTGTCGGGACGATGCATGGCGCGGTGTCGGTAGCGATTCATCGCGTGGTCGGAGCGATGCGCGGTGTCGGGAGCGTGCGCGGTGTCGGAGCGATGCGCGTGTCGGAGCTTGCGCGGTCGCGGATGCGCGGTGTCGGGAGCGTGCGCGGTGTCGGAGCGATCGCGGGTCAGCGTGCGCGGTGTCGGGCAGCCGAGAGCGATACGCGTTGTCAGGAGTCGATGCGCGTTGTCAGAGCGATGCATGCGCGGTGTCGGGAGCGATGCGCGGTGTCGGGAGCGATGCGCGGTGTCGGGAGCGATGCGCGGTGTCGGGAGCGATGCGCGGTGTCGGGAGCGATGCGCGGTGTCGGGAGCGATGCTGCTGGCGGGAGCGCTCATCGCGGTGTGGGAGCGATGGGGCGGTGTCGGGAGCGATGCATGCGCGGTGTCGGGAGCGATGCATGCGCGGTGTCGGGAGCGATGCATGCGCGGTCGTCGGCGGTGAGCGATCGCGCGCTGTGTCGGGAGTCGTGAGCGACGGTGTCGGGAGGATGCAGCACGGTGTCGGAGCGATGCACGGTGTCGGGAGGCGATGCTGGCGTGTCGGAGCGATGCATGCACGGTGTCGGGAGCGATGCATGCGCGGTGTCGGGAGCGATGCATGCGCGGTGTCGGGAGCGATGCATGCACGGTGTCGGGAGCGATGCTGTGACGCCAGAATGTTCTTTGTAACAGTAACGTAAGGTTTTGTCTTTGAGTGTAACTAGTGTTTTAAATGTTGTGCAGGTGAGGATCGCTCAGCTGGAGCTGGACATCAAAAACACCAAAAACACCATGAGGGCGGCCTTCTGAATCAACCAATCAGCTCGCACACTGCTGTATGGCGGCTTTCTGAATCAACCAATCAGCTCGCTGTTTTATCACTGGACCAATTACAATTTCTCAAACGACCAATAAAAGTAAACACCGCCGAAGTCTTGAGGCAATTATGCTGTTTGTCGTTTTTGTTCGTGTCCAAGTTCGGTGCCTTTTTATGTACACGTTTGTGCGTGAAACACAAACCAATGCATTCTAGGTCAGTGGTTCCCAAACTGTGGCCCGCGGCCCACTAGTGGTCCGTGAGGGTACTGCAGGTGGTCCGTGGAAAAAAGATGAAGGGGTAAGACGGAGAAGGGGAAAGACAGAAGGGGTAAGACGGAGAAGGGTATATATAAGATAAGAGGGTGTAAAATAGAGAATGGTAGATAGAAGAGGGAGGTAAGAAGAGAAGGGGAAATAGAGGGGGTAAATAATATAGAAGAGGGGTAAGATATAGAAGGAGTAAGACAGAAGGGGTGAAGATAGAGAAGGGGTAAGACAGAAGAGGGGTAAGACAGAGAAGGGGTAAGACAGAAGAGGGGTAAGACAGAGAAGGTTAAAGATAAGGGGTTAAGACAGAAGGGGTAAGTATAATCTGAAGAGGGGTAAAATAGAGAAGGGGTAAGATAGAAGAGGGGTAAGACAGAGAAGGGGTAAGATAGAGCGAGGTTAAGACAGAGAAGGGTAAGATTATAGAAGAGGGTAAGACAGAGAAGGGTAAGATATTAAGAGGGGTAAAATAGAGTAAGGGGTAAGATAGAAGAGGGGTAGAGCAGAAGGGGTAAGAGAAGGGTAAGAGAAGGGGTAGAAGAGATGTAGAAGAAGGGGTAAGATAAGAGGGTAAGATAGAGAAGGGTAAGACAGAGAAGGGTTAAGATAGAAGTGGGGTAAGAACAGAGAAGGTAAGTGGAGAATGGTAGATATATATAAGAAGGGTAAACGAATGTAGAGGGAGAAGGGGTAGATATCATATAGAAGAGGGTGTAAGACAGAGTAAGGGGTAAGATAAGGGGTTAAGACAGGAAGGGGTAAGAGGAGGGTAGAGAGAGAAGGGTTAAAAAGATAAAGGGGTAGACAGGAAGGTGTAAGACAGAGAAGGGGTAAGATAGAGAAGGGGTAAGATAGAGAAGGGGTAAGAGAGAAGGGGTAAGACAGAGAAGGGGTAAGATAGAGAAGGGGTAAGACAGAGAAGGGGTAAGACAGAGAAGGGGTAAGACAGAGGAATGGGAGTCAGCCTTAATCTAATTGGCTGTTCCGCTTGGAAACCAACTTTTTTTTTTTTTTATCTCGTCTGATGAATTAAAGAGACCGAGATCAGGATTGGACGTTTTTCTCTAAAAACTCTTTCAGTCCGCTACGAAACGTCTCCGCAGCCATGGAATGGATCAACGTTTAATATGTTCAGTAATAACTTATTAACATGATGTATTGTCACAATATTGATTTTTATGAGACGGAAACAATACATTTGAGTGATAAGAACTTTTTTTTTTTTTTTTTTTTTTAAGATTTTTGATAAAGTGTACCTTAAGTCAGGGGTTCCCAAAACTTTCAGCCCACGACCCCCCAAAGTAACGGTGCAGTGGACTCGTGACCCCCCCCCCCCCCCCCACTATAAACCTATAAACATTGCTGCACCACACGTCCCAAACACGAGCATGTTGACAACACAAAATAACACAACAGTTTTATCTTGTGTTAAGGGCTAACATATGCTATTTCTAATACTTTTTAAATTTTAAATTTATTTCTGGAAATCAACTTGCGACCCCCCCCCCGGCTCGCGACCCCCCCTGTGGGTCCCGACCCCCACTTTGGGAATCACTGCCTTAAATAATTGAGATGAGGAAACAGCTCGTCGGCGCCATCTAGCGGACAAACAACGTAACAGCAGCACAGTTTCTTCAGCCCACACCGGTTACTTGGAGGCTGACATGTCCTCTAGTTTGGGGACTTTATGAGTTAGTATCATGTTTAAATGGTTCCACATCCAACTTCAGGACCAAAACAACCTGCAAAACAACCGACCGCTCGACATTTACCTCCCGGCATTGCGTTAGCTCGCCTGTAAGAAAAGAAACGTTAAATAATCAGAGAGACAAAACGGCAGAGAGGAGACGCCAGGAGCAAAATGTTAAGATTTTATTTACAAAGTCCTTTTTGTGTGTTTTTTTGTTTGTTTTGTTTTTCCTTTAACTTACAGAAAGTAAAAAAAGAAAACACGTCAACTAGTCAGTGTAAGTGAAGGATCAACTGGATCTCTCTACTGAGCAGGAAGGAAAGATGAGAGGATGAGGAGAGGGAGAGAGACACAGAAAGAGACAGAGGCAGAGACAGAGACATCGAGAGAGACAATCAGAGAGAGAGAGAGAGAGAGAGAGAGAGAGAGAGAGAGAGAGAGAGAGAGAGAGAGAGGCAAAGAGAAGAGAGAGCAAAAGAGAAATAGACAGAGACAGACAGCGAGAGAGACAGAGAAAGATAGAGAGACAGCGAGAGACAGACAGCGAGAGAGAGAGACAGAGAGATTGTCCCCAGACAACCATACAAAATTAAACAAAAACAATTTCTCTGAAAAAATATTTCTTTTAAAAAGCTCTGTTGGCAAAAAAGAGATAACACAGTTTTGCCCTAGCACCACGCTCACACGGTGTTGTGTGTGTGTGTGTGTGTGTGTTGCGTTGTATGTTTTTGTGTGTGGTTTGTGGGGGGGGGGGGGGTCGGTAAGGTCAGAAGGTAAGGTCGTGGGTGATGTTTTTTTGGGGGGTTGGGAGGGACTGCACCTCATTTTGTCCGTTTATGACATCACAGTCAAGTCTGTCAGGAAAACATTGGGCGATGACATCATAGCTGTTAGGTTTCAGTCTCGGGGAGGGGGGGGGGCGACGGAGGACAACGGTGAAGCCGGGAAACAAAAGGTGGGGTCAAAGGGGGGGGGGGCACAATGACATTTAATCGACAAACTGTTACCCCAACACAAAAAAAAGTAGATTATGAGGCAACTTCCCTCGTGACGAAGGTAGCGAGATCTCAAGCTCGTGCTTTGATTCCTGAAAAATCAATAAATTCAATGTCCACCACGTCGCTTCGATGCTTGGCGGGTGGAGGGGGTTGGGGGGAGGGTGGGGGCATTTTACGTCTGGTTAATGGAGGAGGAATTTTGAGTTCCAACGGTCCCAAAACACCACGTTTCGTTTGCAGACGACCAGACGACGGAGCCTTTTTTCCAACATGTTCTCGTGAAGATTTGACACCAAATCAACGACCATTTTGAGTTCAAGCGGCTTTCGTGAAAGGAAACTTGTTTCCAGAAGAAGCAGTAACGGAAGTTTTCGTGTTACAGAAGCACCGCTGAACTTTCCCCATCACAGAGCAACGAGGCGCGGCGGCTCTGAAATCATCACTCGCGTTATCGAGAAGTCGAGCGGCGGAATATCAACGGGCAATTAACGCCATGATGATGAAGGAACCCTCGCTGGTTCTTAAAGGGCTAACGAGCATCCGAGCTTCACGTCGTCGGTCGGACTGAACAAAAAAACATCTGGAGGACGTCACTCGCTGCTCGGAGAAAATGAGATTTTCCACAAAAATTCAGACAATTTGTAGAGCAAAAACAAGGAATCCAGACGGTGATCTGCAGATTAATCTGGAGAATCTGGAGAGGGTTGGCGTTGACGTCGAGTCCACAAACACACACAGATGGGAGGAAGTAGTAACAGCTACATCGACAGGAAGGAGGTCGATTGTCGGAAGCGGAGTCGACGTCACTAGACGGGTCGCTCGTCGCCGCTGTGGAGGACTACTTTGGGTCTTTTTTAAAGCCTGAACTTCACGGATCGAGACAAACGTTTTCGCAAAAAGCTGGAGATGAACGAAGAGAAAAATGAGAATATCGGTGTTTTGGGTCAGCAGGAGACGACGAGGCTGCAGCGGGAGGAGGCCGGGTTCAGAAATGGGACGTGGCCGAAGAGCCCACGAGTGGAAGAGGAGTCGGAGTGAGGAGGGGGGGGGGGGGGGGTCCACCGTGCAGAGGTCTGAGGGTTTGGGGTGTCACCGGGCGAGAGGTCTGAGGGGTTTGGGTTCAC
>NC_045741.1:33272651-33273269 GCF_008692095.1 Etheostoma spectabile
ACCGGGCGAGAGGTCTGAGGGGTTTGGGGTGTCACCGGGCGAGAGGTCTGAGGGGTTTTGCGGTTTTCTTTGTGCGTCTTTAATCATCTTCCTCCTCTTCCTCCTCGTCCTCAGGATCCCTCTTCCTCTTCTCTCCTTTGACCGGAGACGAGTCCTCGTCTGCAGAGGACAAAGCAAGACGTTAGACAACACCACTCTACGTCCGTCTTCTATAGGGCTGTCCCCCCCCCCCTTACTAAATGAGTCGACTAATCTGTGGTTTTTGGCATTAGGTGACTAAGATTTCTTTGGTTGACAAGTCATTTTTTTATGCTTAATTACCTAGAAACTCGTGAGCCCATTTCTGGTGAACACCAGATTTAAAGTGGTGCTTTTGCAGGATTAATCGTGTAGAAACTCAGTTTTACGGGTTAATTAACGACATTTATGTTGTGCTTTTCTAGTCTTAACCACACACAGCTCTGTCGATTAAATCAACGAATCGATTAGTCGTCAAAATCACGTTGATGTTAGTCGACTGAGAACGTCTTCAGTCGAGGACAGCCCTCGTCTTCTGCGTGTTTCAAAATGCACAATTCAGAAAACTTTGATGAGAAAATTGATTGTCTTTAACCCCCC
>NC_045741.1:33273279-33275578 GCF_008692095.1 Etheostoma spectabile
TTGTCCCGGGTCAAATCAGACCCCTTTAAAAAAATGTCCGAAATGAGTTTCTTTTTAACTAAATTCCCCAAAAACATGGACTGGATT
This sequence comes from Etheostoma spectabile, assembly GCF_008692095.1. Taxonomy (NCBI): domain Eukaryota; kingdom Metazoa; phylum Chordata; class Actinopteri; order Perciformes; family Percidae; genus Etheostoma; species Etheostoma spectabile. The sequence goes on from NC_045741.1 coordinate 33,273,367, forward strand.
CCTTCCAACAAAATACAATACAATTAATCACTTTATCATTCCTCTAAAATAATTCATAATTTCAGATTTTTTAACTCAAACATTAGGTGTAATTCTATATAAATGAGGGTAATTGACCATGTCGTCCTGAAAAGTAGTGAAACTAGTACGGTGGTGGTAGTGAAATAAAGAAAATAATGCGTTGAAAATGTCAAATGTTGAAAAAAAAAGTGTAACAAAAATAAATAAGTGTTAATCTTTTTGACACAAGGGTTAAATCAAAGGAACTATTGAAGCTGAACAACAACAACAACAACAAAAAAGTCTGAAAAAGGGACGAAAATGTCACATTTTGTCCGTTTTCAACACGAGGGTTAATGGCGGACAACCAGGAGGAAAGTGAGAATGTGTTTTGAGTTTTTGAGTTAAGAGGCCGCCGTGTTACTGACCATCATCGTCTTCGTCGTCATCGTCTTCGTCATCGTCCTCGCTGTCTACGTCTCCGTTGACTTCTCCGTCCTGCAGAGAAAAGATGGTTGGTCATGGGTTCATCCAAAAAACAATCAGGAAGACATCAACCCCCATGTTGTCCTCATGTTGTCCCCATGTTGTCCCCATGTTGTCCCCATGTTGCCCCCCATTGTTGTCCTTTCCCCCATGTGTCCCCCATGGTGCCCCCAGTGTCCCCCATGGCTGTACCCCCATGTTGACCCCATGTTGACCCCCATGTTGACCCCCATGGTGTCCCCATGGTGTCCCCCATGGTGTCCCCCATGGTGTCCCCCATGGTGTCCCCCATGGTGTCCCCCATGGCCCCATGTGACCCCATGTTTACCCAATGTTGACCCCATCGCTGTCCCCATGTTGACCCCATGTTGTCCCCATGCTGTCCCTCCATGCTGTCCCCCATTTGCTGCCCCAATGTTGTCCTCATGTTGTCCTCATGTGTCCTCATGTTATCCTCTCGTTAGCCTCTTGTCGTTAATCCTCATTGTGGCGCTCTGTTGGCCCCATCCATTTGTTACCCTAGTCGGGTTCTCACCATGTGTGTCCCCGATGTGTCCACCGGTGTTCGCTCGTATTTATGTAAGTAGCGTCTATAGATTGCACGCATGTTAGTCCATACCATGTATTCCCCTCTATGTTGTCCTCAAGTCAGTGTTTCTAGCTTTAAATTCCCACCAAAATGAAGCATGCTTCGTTCAACGGGGGGGGGGGGGGGGGGGCATCTTTGCCAAGTACAAATCGCTACTTTGTCAATTAATTGTGTTGCCGGCGTATTATCATTAACTATATAATGCGGTGTGGTAGCAATCCCAAACGAGGAAAGGACGACGCCCAGGCCAACACGGGCGAGAGACCGTATTAGTCGAACATGCGTAATAGTGGAGTGTGGTACAGCTTTGAAGACTATTATTGAAGTACAAGTTTAGCATAATATCCAGCTCCGATTGATTACTGCAATCAACATGCATTCGCGTAATTACAATTTTAGTACCTCCATATTTCTCCCTAAATTTCTGCTCTTATCTAACTCAAACACAGTGGATATAACTTCACTATAAAATGACGGTTTATGCTGACCATATACATTTCCGAACATACTTGGTAAACTGTCAGAGTTAATAAGTTAGTGTTGAACATTGGAAAAAAAGCGTCCAAAGTGTTGAAATAAGGGACAAAACTGTTGGACCTCGGTAGGAACATGCTGCGTGCTGATTGGCTGAGATTTGCTCCTTAAGTACTGAACGACGAGGCACTCTTTCGACAACGGGTGCTCGACAGTATCTGTTGCCCTTGGCAACCAGATTTAGTAAACTGGCAAGAAAGAAAAAGTACCAATTGTTAAAAGTGATTACATTTTTAAATAATCTTGTAAATTACTTTAAAAAAATCTTTGCAAGCCAAGTCTCTCTTGTGAAGCGGAGCCTAAATGGAAGTGGATGGAGATACGATAGCTTCCTGTAATTTGGGGTCTCTTGAGTTCAGGTAGCTCTCTAAAAAGGAAGCTTCCTATTGGTCAACGCCAAGAAGCCGTTGTAATGAACATGAACGTCCGTCGCCGTGATGACGCGTTCATTCGTAAGCTAGGTTTTCTGAGACTCGCCTCGTCCTCGGCGCTGTCGTCGTCGTCGTCCTCTTCCTCCGCCACGACGTCCTCCTCGTCCTCGTCTTCCTCCTCCTCGAAGTCCTCCGACTCGCCCTCTGGAGACACAGAAACGAGGACAAAAAC
>NC_045741.1:33275762-33275895 GCF_008692095.1 Etheostoma spectabile
CCCCCCCCTTCTACTTTTGCCAATAATCAACATAATAATGTCCTATTTAATGATATTACACCCACAGCAATGCTACACAAGCATTTGTGTCTAAAACAGTTCTCTATGCAAAACTAAACACAACTCATATAAA
>NC_045741.1:33275905-33278909 GCF_008692095.1 Etheostoma spectabile
TTTACATTTCTTCAAAAAAGGCCCAAATATATAATATAAATATAAATATATGCCAAATCTCAAACTAGTGGGGCCATTCTCATCTTGTTCCGCTATAGCATCTTTGATCGCATACTAGACTAGTTTGACTGGGAAGATAGGGCACTTTTCACCCGCCATACACTTTGGGTTAAGTTGTCCCCACGCCATACACTTTGGGTTAAGTTGTGCCCCCACGCATACAACTTTGGTTAGTTGTCCCCACGCCATAGAACAACTTTGGGGTTCCAGTTTGTCCACCACGCCGGCATACACTTTGGGGTTAAGTTGTCCCCACGGCCCCATAGCACACTTGGGTTGAAGTTGTCCCCACGCCGTAAGGCACTTGGGGTTAGGAAATTGTCCCCACAGAAGCGATCAACGTATCACTGTGGGGTTAGAATTGTCCCCACGTCCAGATGACACTTTGGGTTAAGTTGTCCCCAACGGGGCCATCACATTGTGGTTTAAGTTGTTGTCCCCACGTCCTAGAGCCGTGGTTAATTGTCCCCACGCCATACACTATGGGTTTAAGTTTGTCCCCACCGCCATACCTTGGGGTTAGTTGTCCCCCACGTTCACTCATACACTGTTGGGTTAAGGTTGTGCCCCCACTTCACTTGGTTAATGTCCCACCCATACCTTGGTTAAGGAAGTTGTCCCCACTCCATACACTTTGGGTTAAGTTGTCCCCACGCCATACACTTTGGGTTAAGTTGTCCCCACTCCATACACTTTGGGTTAAGTTGTCTCCACTCCATACACTTTGGGTTAAGTTGTCTCCCATATATGGGCATGCTGTTGCCTTTACTTCCGTAAACAGAGAGCAGACACGGAGCACGGAGCTAGCGGCAGAAATGAGCCAAAATGTGATGAATTATGGACGTAAAGTGGATCCATCTTGGATGTAACGGTTTGGATTTAAAGCTCCACGACCCGGGAAAGAGGCTGGAAGTTCCAGGCTGGATAGAAATTCACCTGTAGAGGCTAGAAGGACCGGGAACCGCTAACTCGTTAGCTTTCAGCTGCAACTTACGGGGAGTCTCTATCTTTTATGGTTATTAAATTACTAAACTATGAATCAGAGGGGCTGTTTTAATATACGAGTTCTTTGAAAGGACATTACACACGCGAGAAACCTAAGACTTTAAAGGGTACCCTGTAAATGAGACTAAGTCGTTGACGCTGCACCCTCACCTTCCTCGTCCTCGACTCCGTCCCCCTCTCCGTCGGAGTCGGACGCCTCGCAGTCGTCGATGTCGTAGCCGTCCAGGTAGATGAGCTGGGGGAGGAGCTTGAAGATGGACTCCCTGTAGTCCGCCAGGTTGGTCACCTCGCAGTTGAACAGGTCCAGACTCTTCAGCTGGGGCAGCTTTTTCTGGAGGGGACAAAGACCCACGTGATTAAAAAAACAAAAACAAACAAACATAAGAACTTAATTTAGTCCCGACAACCGGCGCAATCGCTAAGCAACGCTTTGATGTGGACGTTATTGAGCTCTTCTTCTTCTTCCTTCTGCACTACTTTACCGGGAGGCTCTTCCGGCAAAAGCTGTCGTGCAGGACCGTGCAGGACCACGCGAGACCGTGCAGGACCACGCGAGACCGTGCAGGACCACGCGAGACCCTGCACAGAGCATGACATCTCTAGAACATGGGTTGCTGCCCTAGCGGTTAGCTTGTCTGCTAGTCTTTCTTAGTTCTAACCGATTTAGTACTTTTACTGAATTCTTCTTCCACCAGTGTGGAGAAGAAGCTAGGAGACGCTCTGCTGCTCAAAAAGTGGGATTTTATTTCAGGTGTTAGCTCGGCAGGGGGCCCAAAACTTTAGCAGACGCCATTTTTTTTTAACTTTCTGTTATTTTGAAAGTGTAAATAACGGAAATAAAATCTAACTTCTTGTGACATATCATACGAATGTCTAATCTGTCATTTGATGCCTTTTGGAGATTTTTTCCATCTTTTCTTGCTTCCTCCCCATCTCGTCCCCTCCCTCTTTTTTTTTTTTTAAAAAAAAAAAAAAAAAATCTATCTTTGCCCCTTAACAGTTTGTGTGTGTGTTGTGTGTGGTGTGTTTGGTATTTCGCTATAGCTTGCATTGATGGTGTTTGTGTGTGTGTGTTGGTGCTGATGGTGTACGTGTGTGTTGGCTATGATTGTGTGTGATATTGTGGACGTGTGTGTGGCTATGTTGTTGTGATATTGTGTGTACGTGTGTGTGGCTATGATTGTGTGTGATATGTTGGGTATTTGTGTACTGTGGGGTGTTGTTGGCTATGATTGTGTTTCGTGTGTGTGTGTGGTGTTGTGTGTGGCTATGATTGTGTGTGGGATATTGTGTGTACGTGTGTGTGTGTGGCTATGATTGGTGTGTGTGTGGGCTAGTGATTGTGGTGTGTTTGGTGGCTATGATTTGTTGTGTGTGTTTGTGTTGTTGTGTGTGGTGTGGAGATTGTGTGAGATTTGTGGGTGTGGTAATTTGAGATTTGATTGTGTTATTGTGTGGTTGGTGGTATTTGTGAGATTTGGTGGGGTGTGAGAGTTATAATTATGTAATAATTTTTTGTGATAAAAGTGGTGGTTGGTAATTTTGTGAGGTGTGTGTGTGTGTGTATCTATTGTGTGAAGATTTGGTGTTCTGGTAATTTTGGTGAGGTTGGTTGTGTATATTGTTGGAGTTGTGGGTGTGGTAATTTTGGTGAGATTATGGTGTGTGAGATATGAATATTATGTGTGTGAGAATTTGTTTTTTGTGACGTGCGGTGTGGAATTTTGTGAAATTTTGTGTTGTTAATTTTGTGTGAGTGGAGCTATTGGGGTGAGGTGTGTGTGGTGTTTGTGTGTACATACCCGTGTGTGTACGCTTGTGTATTGTGTTTACCACCTTAGTCCCGATTAGCCTGCTGACTCCTGACTCCCTCCCTGTTTGTGGTGTGTCGTCTATCCCCGGTTCTAGTCGTTCTGGGTCTCCGGATTCCCGTCCCCCC
>NC_045741.1:33278934-33283401 GCF_008692095.1 Etheostoma spectabile
CCCAGATAGTTAAGTAGTGTACCCCCACCCCCCCCCCCCCCCCCCCCCCCCCCCCCCCCCCGACCCTTTAATTTCCACGTAGGTCCTTGAGCTCCTTCTAGATTATTTCGTTTAAGAGATGTTGCTCTATCATTTCTCATATTTCTGGTGAGTTGATTTAATATGTTATCTTAGTTGTGTGTGTGGGTGTGTGTTGGTGTGTGTGTGTGTGAGGTTGTCCTGCTACTTGGATGCCTAAATTCCTTCTGGATGATTAAAAGGTTCGGTTATTTTGACAGTGTAACGGTCACCGAAGGTGCCGTTTAACGTTCTCATTCGCTGGCACCCAGGACTAATCCTCTTCCTCTCCGCCCCTCCTCCTCACCCCCCCCCCCCCCCCCCCCCCAGGTCCAGAGCTGGTTCTGGATAACTGTCGCTCCGGCGAAGGGAAGAAGATCGAGGATCACGGAGGAGTTCTCCAACCTGGATGCTGGCCTCATCAACGTGGGCTGACCAGCGTCGCCGACGTCCCCAAACTGGACAACTCAAAAAGGTTAGAGAGCGTGGTTCTATTCTGCCTACGCTGTGAGACCTCCCTCACGCCTCGCGACGCTTTTCACAGTTTCTTTATTACGTTGTTTGTTAGATTAACCCACTGGTGTTGTGTTTACTGATAAATGTTATTACTCGGAGTGTGTGTGTTTAGTGTAAAATTGCGCCTATGGGTCCGGAAACGTTAGTGCGTGTGTGGTGGGTGTGTGTGTGTGTGTGTTTATTGTATGTGTGAGGATGTGTGGTGTGTGTGTGTGTGTGTGCGTGTGTGTGCGTGCTTATGTATGTGTGAGATTGAGTGATGTGTGTTGTGTTTAGTGTATTGCACCAATGGGTCCGCTCAAGGGCGTAACTTTGGATTCCGTGTGTGTGTGTGTGTGTGTGTGTGGCTATGATTGTGTGTGTGTGTGGTGTGTGGTGTGTGATTATTGTGAGTGTGGTGTGTGGTGTGTGATTGTTGTGATGTGTGTGGTGCGTGTGTGTGATTGTGTGTGTTCTACAAGATGGCAAAATGTACTCACTTCCCGACAAGTAGAAACAGATACTTGGTGTTTAAACATACTAAAGTAGAAGTACTGACTAACTTCTTTACTCAAGTAAAAGTAACACAGTACACATGGAAATGTACTTAAAGTATAAAGGTACCTAGAATGACAACGCTCCCTGAACCAGACACACGTCTACTAGCTGAGAAAACTACAGTAAACATGGAGGAAGGCTCTTTAAATGCCCACCAGCTACATGTTAACGGATGTCTGCCAACAGGCCTGAACATCCCATAATATGGTATGTGGACAGAGATAATTAATGATAATTAATGAGATCTGACTGGCGCAGGATACGAATTCAGATTGATTCTGTAGAAATTCACCGATCAGTTTCTCTTTTTTTAAAATCTTCCCCTTAACATTGGTGTGTGTGTGGGTGTGTGTGTGTGTGTGGTGTGGCTAGATAGCTTGATTGTGGTGTTGTGTGGGTGTGCTATGATGGGTGATATTGTGTGTACGTGTGTGTGGCTATGATTGTGTGATATTGTGTGTACGGTGTGTGGCTAGATTGTGTGTGATAGTTGGACGGTGTGGGCAGATTTGTGTGTGATATTGTGTCTACGTGTGTGTGTGTGTGGCTATGATTGTGTGTACGTGTGTGTGTGGGTGTGGTGTGGTGGGGCTAGATGTGTGTGATTTGTGTGTACGTGTTGGGTGTGTGTGCTTATGATGGTTGTGTGTGTGGTGGGATGATTGTGGTTTGGGGTTGGTATTTGATGTGCTGTGTGGTGTGTGTGATGTGTGTGTGTGGCTATTGTGTGGAGATTTGTGGGTGTGGTAATTTGAGATTTGATTGTGTGAATTGGTGGTGTGGTGATTTGTGAGATTGTGGGGGGTGTGAGATTATTAATTAGTATAATTTTTTGTGATACAAGTGTGTGGTTGGTAATTTTGTGAGGTGTGTGTGTTGTGTGTATCTATTGTGGAGATTGGTGTGTCTGTAATTGTTGGAGGGTGTGTGTATATGTGTGAGAGCTTTGTGGGTTGGTAATTTGTGTGAGATTATGGTGTGTGAGAGTATAATTGTGTGAAATTGTTTTTGTGTGACAGTGCGCTGTGTGGAAATTTTGTGAATTTGTGTGTTGGTAATTTTGTTTGTGGAGTGTGGCATATGGGGTGAGGTGTGTGTGTGTGTTGTGTGTACGGTGTGGTACGGTGTTTGTGTACTTAGTCCCAGTAGTGATCCCTGTAGTCCCACCCCCCCCCCCCCCCCCCCCATCACCCTGCGTTGGAAGTGAGTGACAACAGGATTCGGGGGGGTCTGGAGGTCTGGCGGGAGGCTGGTCGGCCTCCCGCACTCAACCTCAGCGGGAACAAGTTCAAAAGCATCGCACCCTGGAAGCCGCTGGTACGTCGCCACTGCCCACGAACCCTTGAGCACTTTTGTCAGTTTTTTTTTGTACTTTTGCCGTTTTACTTCAGCGCTTCAGCTCGAGTGTCGTTCCTTTTTACCAACAGTGTGCATTAGTGACGTGCAATGTTTACCAAAAGCATCTGGTGTTTTTAAGGGTTAGTTCAGAGAACCCAACTTAAAACATTAAAACACACACACACACACCACCACAACACCACACACACAAACACACTAAATGATGGAGGCAGCCGTAAGCATGGCGGCTTTGAAGAGAGCGTAGATTACAGCTTCCGTCCCCCTGTCGTTAAGGGCCGTTGACAGCACGGTAACATAGTGAAATATCCCAAATATAGCCAACACTCAAGTTATAAAGATGGTTTAGGTTTTCTAAATGGTAAAGAACCTACAGTGGGTTCAAAAGTGTGGGCTCCCTTGTAAAAATGGTATTAATGAGCATAAAGAAGCCAAGAAAAAAAGAGAAACTGGATCTGTGAATTCTTACAGAATCACATCTGAATTCGTATCCTGCTGCTCAGTCAGAATCTCATTAATTATCATTAATTATCTCTGTCCCAATAACCATATTATGGGATGTTTCAGGCCTGTTGGCAGACATCCAGTTAACATGTAGCTGGTGGCATTTAAAGAGCCTTCCTCCATGTTTACTGTAGTTTCTCAGCTCTAGTAACGTGTGTCTGGTTCAGGGAGCGTTGTCATTCTAAGGATACCTTTATACTTTAAGTACATTTCCAAGTGTGTACTGTGTTACTTTTACTTGAGTAAAGAAGTTAAGTCAGTACTTCTACTTTTAGTATGTTTTAACACAAGTATCTGTACTTCTACTTAAGTACGGGAAGTGAGTACATTTGCCATCTCTGTAGAACACACACAATCACACACGCACACACACACTCACAACAATCACACACACACACAATCACTCACAATAATCACACACACCTGCTGCAGCTCAGCTCCAGGTTGGCGAATCCTCGTGATGCCTTCGATCTTCATCTTCGCGGATCGACAGTTATCAGCAGAACGAACAGGAGACAGTTAGCAGTTAGCGACCCAGTTATCCAGACCACAGCGCAGTTATCCAGAACCAGCTCTGGGACCTGGGGGGGGGGGGGGGGGGGGGGCGGGGGGTGGGGGGGTGGAGGCGGGGGGGGGGGGTGGGGGGGCGGGGGGCGGCGGGGAGGAGGAGGAGAGGAAGGGTTGTCTGGTGTGCCAGCGATGAAGGAACGTACCAAGGGCCCTTCGGTGATCCGTACACGTAAACATAACCGGGAACTTTATTACACCGAAGGACAAGTTTACGGCACCAAGTAGCAGGACAACCCTCCACACACACAACAACACACCACCCACACACACAACATAACGAATAAACAGTTAAAATCACTCACCAGAAATATGATGAAATGAATAGGAACATCTCTTTAACGGAAATAATCTAGAAGGAGCTACAGGACCTAGTTGGAAATAAAGGGTCGGGGGGGGGGGGGGGGGGGGCGGGTGTAAAGCTCGACTATATATTTGGGGAAACACACACACACCACACAAAACACAGAGAGAGAGGAGAAGAGAGAGAGAGAGACCACACACCCCGAGAGAGAGAGAGAGAGAGAGAGATAGAGAGAGAGACACACACATACACACACAGAGAGAGAGAGAGACACACACAGAGAGAGGACCACACACACACCACCAGAGAGAGACCACCACCCACACCAGGAGAACCACACACACACCCACACACCGAGAGAGAGACAACCCACACACCTGACACACAGGAGAGGACAACACACACTGAGAGAAAGCGACACACACCCCACAGCCCCCCCACCACGCGGACCACACACACTGAGAGAAAGAGGACACACACCCACGAGAGAGACACCACACACTGAGAAAGAGAACCACGAGAAAAGACACACACACACTGCAGGAAAGAGACACACACACACACCCACCCAACCCCCACACACACCACACACACTCACACACACACAACACACACACACCACACCC
>NC_045741.1:33283426-33296861 GCF_008692095.1 Etheostoma spectabile
CACACACAAGATCACACCACACACACACACACACAATTTTCACAAGCTAGCCACACACACACACACACACACCACCCAACAACAAAGGACCAACGTACGCCATTGACGCGGAACACACATTGGTGCAGTACATAAAACACACACACAATCACTCCAATCTCACACATACAAATAAGGCACGACACACACGCACGACACCACACACCACACACACACACTCACACATACAATAAAAGCACACACACACACCCACACACACCACGAACCTAAAGTTTCGGACCCTAGGCGCTAACAATGTTTGTACATTTTATATAACACCACAACTCCGGAGTCAATAACATTTATCAGTAAACACACCAGTGGGTTACTCTAACAAACAAAAGTAAATAAAGGAAACTTGTGAAAAGCGTCGCGAGCGGTTAGAGGGAGGTTCCAGGTATGGCAGAATGACACCACGCTCTCTACCCTTTTTGAGTTGTGCCAGTTTGGAGGACGTCGGGCGACGACGGTGACCACGTTGATGAGTCAGCCAGCTCCAGGTTGGGAGAACTCACTCCGTGAGCCTGCATCTTCCCTTCGCCGGAAGCGCGCAGTTATCACGAAACACGCTGGACCTGGGGGGGGGGTGGAGGAGGCGGAGAGGAGGGTTAGTCTGGGTGCCAGCGGAATGAAGGAACGTTACCAAGGCCCTTCGCGTGATCCGTTTACACTGTCAAAATAACCGGGGAACACTTTATCATACAGAAGGACAAGTTTAGGCTAATCCCAAGTAGCAGGACAACCCTCACACACACACACACAAACACACCCACACACACAACATAAAGAATAAACAGTAAAATCAATCACCAGAAATATGAGAAATGAATAGGCAACATCTCTTTAAACGGAAATAATCTAGAAGGAGCTAAGGACCTAGTGGAAATTAAAGGGTCGGGGGGGGGGGGGGGGGGGGGCGGGTTGTAAAGGACTATATATTGGGGAAACACACACACACCCACAAACCACAGATGAGAGGAGAGGAGAATGAGGAGGAGAGAGAGACCAACACAGAGAGGAGAGAGAGAGGAGAGAGATAGAGAGGAGAGACACACACAGTACACAAACAGAGAGCGAGAGGGACACACACAGAGAGCACACAGGACAGAAACTGATCACACACACAGAGAGAGACAACACACACACACACGAGAGAGAGAACAACCACACACACTACAAGAGAGAGAGACACACACACACCACACAGAGAGAGCAACACACACAAGGAGACACAACACACACTGAGAGAGAAAGAGACCACCCACACACCCCCACACACACACAGAGAGACAAACACACACTGAAGAAGGGACAACCACCACAAGAGAGTACCACACACTAGCGAATGGAGACAATAGAGAAATAGACACACACACACTGAGGAGAAGAGACACACACACATGACGAGAAAGAGACACACACACAAAAAAAAACCAACACACACACACACACACACACACACACACACACACACACACACACACACCTCATCAGAGAACTAAAACCTAAAGATATTAGATTACTTTGTAAACACCAGCTAATTTTTCAACGCTAGAATCTGAATTTTGGGCGTTTTATTTTCTACCTTCAAGTCTCCAACATTAATGATGTCATCAACATATTCAACATATTTTCAAAGGGTTCCTATGTCGCAAATTTGGGTTTCCTTCAACCAAATTTGCCAAAAATTCAAATAAACAAGGATGCACTCATAACCAATCAGTGCACTGCGTTTACTCTGCTAATCACTCCCCACGGCTCCATGTTTATTCTTATTATCTTTATTTATATTTTCCCCATTCGAGGAATATACTCTGGTTGGACTCAATATCACTTATACTACGGTCATTTACTTTATATTATTTAATTACATATATTACTCTATTATTTAATGTCCCAGACAACCATCACAAATTAACAAACAATTTCTCTGAAAAATATTTCTTTTAAAAAGCGCGCTTGCAAAAAAAGAGATAACACAGTTTGCCTGAGCACTCGCGGACCACTTGTTTTGTGTGTGTGTGTTTGTGTGTGCGTGTATGTTGTGTGTTGGGTGGTGTGGTGGGTGGGGGGGGGTCGGTAAGTCAGAGAAGGTAAGGTCGTGGGTGATTTTGTTGTTTGGGGGGTTGGAGGGACGTGCACCTCATTTGTCCGTTATGACATCACATCAAGTCGGTCAGTAAACAGTTGCGCTGACATCATGCGTTGTTAGGTTTCAGTCCTCGGGGGAGGGGGGGGGGGGCGACGGAGGGACAACGGTGAAGCCGTAAAAACAAAAAGGGGGGGTCAAAGGGGGGGGGTGCAACAATGACATTTAAATCGACCAACTGTTACCCAAACCACAAAAAAAAAAAGTTAAGATTGATGATGCAAACTTCCCTCGTGACTAAGTATCAGATCTCAAGCTCGTGCTTTTATTCCTGAAACAAATCAATAAAGTCAATGGCCACCCTCCTTCGATGGCTGTCGGGTGGGGGGTTGGGGGGAGGGTGGGGGCATTTTACGTCTGGTTAATGGAGTAGGAATTTTGATTCCCAGGGTCCCCAAAACACCACGTTTCGTTTGCCGACCAACACGAGCTTTTTTCCAACATAGTTCTCGTGAAGATTTGACACCACATCAACGACCATTTTTTGAGTTCAAGTGCGCTTTCGTGAAAGGAAACTTGTTTCCAGAAGAAGCAGTAACGGAATTTTCGTGTTACAGAGCACCGCTGAACTGCCCCATCAAGAGCAAAGAGGCGCGGCGCTCCTGAAATCATCACTCGCTTATCGAGAAGTCAGGCTCGAATATCACGGGCATTAACGCCATGATGATGACAGGAACCCTCGCTGGTTTCTTAAAGGGCTAACAGCATCCAGCTTCACGTCTTCGGTCGACTGAACAAAAAACATCTGGAGGACGGTCACTCGCTGCTCGAGAAATGAGATTTTCCACAAAAATTGCAGACAATTGTAGAGGCAAAAAAACAAAGGAGTCCATCCAGACGGTGGATCTGAGATTAAATCCTGGAGAATCTGGAGGAGGGTTGGCGTTGACGTTCGAGTCCCAAACACACAACAGATGGGGGAGGGAAGTACGTACACACGTACATCGACAGGGTAGGAGGTCGATTGTCGGAGCGGAGTCGACGTCACGAGAACGGTTTCGCTCGTCGCCGCTGTGGGACTCCTTTTGGTCTTTTTTAAGCCTGAACTCAACGGATCGAGACAACGTTTTCGCAAAAAAGCTGAGATGAACGAAGAGGAAAAATGAGAATATATCGGTTGTTTGGGTCAGGCGAGACGTGACGAGGCTGCAGCGGGAGGAGCCGGGTTTCAGAATGGGACGGGGCCGAAGAGCCCCGAGTGGAAAGGGAGATCGAGTGAGGAGAGAGCGGGGGGTCAGGGGTTGGGGGAGGGTTTGGGGTTCTGTCCACCGGGGAGTCGGAGGGTTGTTAGCGTGCGAGGTGGGGTTTGGGGTGTGTAACCCGGGCGAAGGTCCTCGAAGGGGTTTGGGGTGTCACTGGCGAGGAGTCTGAGGTGGTTTTTTGCGGTTTTCTTTTGGTCTTTAATCACTTCCTCCTCTCTCCTCCGTCCTCAGGATCCCTCTTACCTCTTCTCTGCCTTTGACGGCGACGGGTCCTCGCTGCCAGAGGGACCAAAGCAAGACGTTAGACAACACCACTTACGTCCTCTTCTATAGGGGCTGTCCCCCCCCCCACTTACAAATGAGTCGACTATCTGTGTTTTGGCATTAGGTGGACCAGTAAGATTGCTTGGTTGGACATCATTTTTTTATGCTAATAATACCTAGAAAACCTCGTGAGCCAGATTTCTGGTGAACACCAGATTTAAATTGGTGCTTTTGGCAGGGATTAATCGTGTAGAAGAGGTAGACTCATTTTTAACGGGTTAATTACCGACATTTGAGTGTGCTTTTCTAGTCCTAACCACAACCACAGTCTCTGTCGAGTATAATCAAGCAATCGATGAGTCGCAAAATCACGTTATGTTCGAAGTCGATCTGAGAACGTCCTTCATTCGCGGACAGCCCTCGTCTTCTGCGTGTTTATCAAAAGCACATTCAGAACAAACCTTTGATGAGAAAATTGATTGTCTTTAACCCCCCCCCCGCCCCACCACCTCCCTACCCCCCCCCCCCCCCCCCCCCCCCTTGTCCCGGGGGTGTCCAATCAGACCCCTTTAACAAAAATGTCCGAAAGCAAGTTTCTTTTTAACTAAATTCCCAAAACCGACCTGGTAATTCCTTCCAAACAAAATACAATAACACTGTAATCACTATAATCCTCTGAAATAAGTTTCTAATTGTCAGATTTTTTAAACTCAACACATTCAGGTGTAATTCAGATAAAGAGGGTAATGACCATGTCGTCCTGAAAAGTAGTGAAATAGTACGGTGGTGGTAGTGGAGAATAAAGAAAATAATGCGTTGGAAAATGTCAATGTTGAAAAAAAAAGTGTAACAACAAATAATAATGTTAATTTTTTGACACATAAGGTTAAATCAAAGACTATTTGAGATGAACAACAAACAACAACAACAAAAAGTCTGAAAAGGGACCGAAAAGGTCACATTTGTCCCGTTTTCAACACGTAGGGTTAATGGCGTGACAACCAGGAGAGAAAGTGAGAACTGTTTTTGTAGTTTTTGGAGTTAAGAGGCCGCCGTGTTATGACCACTCCATCGTCTTCGTCGTCATCGTCTTAGTCATCGCCTCGCTGTATAACGTTCCTCGTTGACTTCTCCGTCCTGCAGAGGAAAAGATGGTTGGTCATGGTGTTATCCAAAAAACAATCAGGAATGCATCAACCCCCTGTTGTAATCATTTGCCCCATGTGTCCCCCATTTGTCCCCATGTGCCCTCATGTTGTCCCCATGTTGCCCCCCCTGTTGCCCCCCATTTGTCCCCCATGTGTGTCCCAATGTTGTCCCCATGTTGTCCCCATGTTGCCCCATGTTGACCCCCAGTGACCCCCATGTTGCTGTCCCCATGTGTCCCCAGGTGTGTGTCCCCCATGGTGTCCCCATGGTGTACCCATGGTGTCCCCCATGTTGCCCCCCAGTGACCCATGTTGACCCATGCATGCGCATGTTACCCCATGTTGTAGCTCCCATCGTCCCATGCTCCCCATGTTGTCCTCATCCTCATGTTGCTAGTACCTCTTCAGGTTCGTCGTCGTTGCCCCATGTGATCCTCATTGTGTACCCCCATGTGTCCCCATGTTGTCCGCATTTGGGTCATATGTTCCTCAGTTGTCTCTCATGTTGTCCTCATGGTTCTGTTGCCCTGATGTTGTCCTGAATATCTGTTCTTTTAAATTCCCACAATAGAACATGATTGATTTCCAACGCTCTTTGCAAGGTACAAATCTGCTACTTCATTAATTCTGTTGGGTCTTATTACTTTATTTAGATTGTAAACAATGGAAGTTTGTTGTTGAAATAGTATTGAGTAAAAGTTGACATATTCCAGTCGTGATTATCATCAACATCCATTCTGTTAATTTTAGTCTCAATAATTGCCTAATTTCTTGCCCTTTTCTAACGCAAAACATTAGTATAACTACCTATAAATGCAGGTTATGACCATAAATTCCAAAATAAATAAAAAAACCTTGTAAAAACAAGTTAAATAAAGTTAGTGTTGGAACATTGGAAAAAACTCCAGCGTCCAAAGTGTTGTGAATAAAGGGACAAAAACTGTTTGGACTCGGTAGGAACATTGCGGCGTGCTGATTGGCGAGATGTGCTCCTTAAGTTACTGAAGACAGGCACTCTTTCGCCACGGGGTGCTTGACAGTATCGTTGCACCTGGCAACCGATTTGAACTGGCAAAAGAAAAAGACCAATTGTTAAAAAGTGATTACATTTTTAAATAATCTTTGTAAAATTACTTGTAATAAAAAATCTTTGCACAAGCCAAGTCTCTCTTGTTGAAGCGGAGCCTAAATGGAAGTGGATGGAGAGTACGATATCTTCCTGTAATGTTGGGTCTCTTGAGTTTCAGGTAGCTCTCTAAAAAGGAAGCTTCTATGTCAACGCCAAGAGCCGTTGTAATGAACATGAACGTCCGTTCGCCGTGATGAGCGGTCATTCGTAGCTAGGTTTTCTGAGACTCCGCCTCGTCCTCGCGCTGTCGTCGTCGTCGTCCTCTCTCCGACCACGACGTCCTCCTCGTCCTCGTCTTCCTCATCTCTCGAAGTCCTTCCGACTCGCCCTCTGGAGACACAAGAAACTGAGGAACAAAAACCACGGCAGGACCTAACGCGTGGACGCACGCGTCCGGACCAAGCTGGTAACGTTTCTAAACTTAAATCGATAGTAGTAGTTTTGATTTCAAACACACTCTGCGTAAACGTCGCCGCTCTTAAGCCGAGGTGGCGTTGCTTAACTCACGGACTCAACAAGGACACCCCCCCCCTTCTACTTTTGCAATAATCAACATAATAATGTCCTATTAATGATAATTACACCCACAGCAATGCACACAAGCATTGTGTCTAAAACAGTTCTCTATGCAAACTAAACACACCTCATATAAAGCACAAAACTATTTACATTCTTCAAAAAAGGCCCAAATATATAATAAAATAAATATATGCCAATCTCAAACTATGGGGGCCATTCTCATCTTGTTCCGCATAGCATCCTTTGATCGATACTAGACTGTTTGATGGGAAGATAGGGCACTTTTCACCCGCCTACACTTGGGTTAAGTTTCCCCACGCAACATTTGGGTTAAGTTGTCCCCCCAACTTTGTTAAGTTGTCCCCACGCATACACTTTGGTTAAGTTGTCCCCCACGCCAACCTTGGGTTAAGTTGTCCCCACGCCGCTACACTTTGGTTAAGTGTCCCACCCGTACACTTTGGGTTAAGTTGTCCCCACCCGTACACTTTGGTTCAGTTGTCCGCCGTCACTTTGGTTAAGTTGTCCCCGCCGTACACTTTGGGTTAAGTTGTCCCCACGCCATACACTTGGGGTTAAGTTGTCCCCACGCCATACACTTGGGGTTAAGTTGTCCCCACGCCATACACTTGGGGTTAAGTTGTCCCCACGCCATACACTTGGGGTTAAGTTGTCCCCACGCCATACACTTGGGGTTAAGTTGTCCCCACGCCATACACTTGGGTTAAGTTGTCCCCACGCCATACACTTTGGGTTAAGTTGTCCCCACGCAACACTTGGGGTTAAGTTGTCCCCACTATCCCTAACACTTGGGTTAGTTGTCCCCCTCCATACACTTTGGTTAGGTTGTCCCCACGCCAACACTTTGGGTTAAGTTGTCCCCACTCCATACACTTGGGTAAGTGTGTCTCCACTCCAACACTTTGGGTTAAGTTGTCTCCCATATGGGCATGTGTGCCTTACTTCCGTAACAGAGAGCAACACGGAGCACGGAGCTAGGCGGCAGAAATGAGCCAAAATGTGATTTATGGACGTAAAGTATCCATCTGGATGTAACGGTTTGGATTTAAAGCTCCACGACCCGGGAAGAGGCTGGAAGTTCCAGGCTGGATAGAAATTCACCTGTAGAGGCTAGAAGCACCGGGAACCGCTAACTCGTTAGCTTTCAGCTGCAACTTACGGGGAGCTCTCTATGCTTTTATGGTTATTAAATACTAAACTATGAATCAGAGGGGCTGGTTTTAAATATACGAGTTTTCTTTGAAAGGACATTACACACGCGAGAAACCTAAGACTTTAAGTACCCTGTAAATGAGACTAAGTCGTTGACGCTGCACCCTCACCTTCCTCGTCCTCGACTCCGTCCCCTCTCCCTCGGAGTTCGGACGCCTCGCAGTCGTCGTGTCGTAGCGTCCATGTAGCTGATCTGGGGGAGGAGCTGAAGATGGACTCCTGTAGTCCGCCAGGTTGGTCACCTCGCATTGAACAGGTCCAGCTCTTCAGCTGGCAGCTTTTTCTGGAGGGGACAAAACCCACGTGATAAAAAACAAAAAACAAACAACATAAGAACTTAATTTAGTCCCGACAACCGGCGCAATCGCTAAGCAACCTTGATGTGGACGTATTGGCTCTTCTTTTCTCTTCCTCTCACTACTTTTACCGGAGGCCTTCCGGCAAAGTGTCCAGGCCACGCGGACGTCAGACCTGCAGATCTGCAGGACCCACCGAGACGGCTACCACGCGAGACCCGTGCAGGACCGCGCGCTCCCGTGCAGGACCACGCGAGACGCGTGCACAAGACATGACATCTCTAGAACATGGTTGCTGCCCTAGCGGTTAGCTTGTCTGCTAGTCTTTCTTAGTTCTAACCGAGTTTAGTACTTTTACTGAATTCTTCTTCCACCAGTGTGGAGAAGAAGCTAGTAGACGTCCTGCTGCTCAAAAATGTGGATTTATTTAGCGTTTAGCTCGGCAGGGGGCCCAAAACTTTAGCAGACGCCATTTTTTTTTAACTTTCTGTTATTTGACAGTGTAATAACGGAAATAAAATCTAAACTTCTTGTGACATATCATACGACAGTCTAATCTGTCATTTGATGCCTTTTGGAGATTTTTTCCATCTTTTCTTGGCTTCTTTATGCTCATTAATACACATTTTTACAAGGGGAGCCCAAACTTTTGAACCCCACTGTAGGGTTCTTTACACATTTTAGAAACCTAAAAACATCTTTATAACTTGAAGTGTTGGCTATATTTGGGATATTTTCACTATGTTACCGTGCTGTCAGACGGCCCTTAACGACAGGGGACGGAAGCTGTAATCTACGCTCTCTTCAAAGCCGCCATGCTTACGGCTGCCTCCATCAGTTAGTGTGTGTGTGTGTGTGTGTGTGTGTGTGTGTGTGTGTGTGTGTTAATGTTTAAGTTGGGTTGCTCTGAACTAACCCTTAAAAAACACCAGATGCTTTTGGTAAACCATTGCACGTCACTAATGCACACTGTTGGTAAAAAGGAACGACACTCGAGCTGAAGCGCTGAAGTAAAACGGCAAAAGTGACAAAAAAAACTGACAAAAGTGCTCAAGGGTTCGTGGGCAGTGGGCGACGTACCAGCGGCTCCAGGGTGCTGATGTCTTTGAACTTGTTCCCGCTGAGGTTGAGGTGCGTGAGGCCGACCAGCCGCTCCGCCAGGACCTCCAGACCCCCCGATATCCTGTTGTCACTCAGCTCCAACTGCAGGGAGGAGGGGGGGGGGGGGGGGGGGGGTGGAAACGACAGGGAGTCAGCTACTGGGACTAAGGTACACAAACACACGTACACACACGTACACACACACACACACACACCTCACCCAATATCCACACTCACACAAAATTAACCAACACAAAAATTTCACAAAATTACCACACACGCACTGTCACAAAAAAAATTCACACAATTATATCTCACACACACATAATCTCACAAAATTACCACACCCACAAATCTCACACAATATACACACACACCTCACAAAATTACCAGACACACAAATCTCACACAATAGAACACACACACACACACCTCACAAATGTCCAGACCACATTTTAGCACAAAAATTATTACTAATTATAACTTCACACACCCACAAATCTCACAAATTCACCACAACACACAATACCACACTCAATCTCAAAATTACCACAGCCCACAAATCTCACACAATATCCACAAACACACACACACCACACACAAAACAAGCCCACAAGCACCCAAAGACACACACACACACACACACAAAAAGCATAGCCACACACACACACACGTACACACAATCCACACACAATCATACGCCACACCACACACACACAACACACACACACAACATAGCCACACACACACCACGTACACCAATCACACACAATCATAATCCACACCCACGTACACACATATCACACACAATCATAGCCACACACACGACACACAAATGCACACACAATCATAGCCACACACGTACACACATATCACACCACAATCCTAGCCACACACACCACACAATCATAGCTAGCTAGCCACACACACCACACACACACACACACCACAAATGCTTAAGGGAAGATTTTAAAAAAAGAGAAACTGGAATCTGTGAATCTTAAGAATCACATCTGAATTCGTATCCTGCTGCTCAGTCAGAATCTCATTAATTATCATTAATTATCTCTGTCCCAATAAACCATATTATGGATGTTTCAGGCCTGTTGGCACATCAGTAACATGTAGCTGGTGGAGCTTTAAAGACCTCCTCCATTTTACTGTTAGTTTCTCAGCTCTAGTAATCGTGTCTGGTTCAGGGCGTGTCATCTAAGGATACCTTAACTTTAAGTACATTCCAAGTGTTTACTGGTTACTTTTACTTGCGTAAAGAAGTTAAGTCAGTACTTCTACTTTTAGTATGTTTTAACACAAGTATCTGTACTTCTACTTAAGTACGGGAAGTGAGTACATTTGCCATCTCTGTAGACACACACACACACAGCACAAACACTCACAACAATCCACACACACCACACATCACCCACAATAATCACACACACACACACACACACACACAATCATAGCCACACACACAACACACACACACACACGGAATCCAAAGTTACCCCTTGAGCGACCCATTGTGCATTACACTAAACACACACACAATCACTCACAATCTCACACATACAATAAGCACGCACACACACGCACACACACACACACACACACAATCTCACACATACAATAAACACACACACACACACACACACACACACGAACCTAAAGTTTCCGGACCCATAGGCGCAATTTACACTAAACACACACACTCCGAGTAATAACATTTATCAGTAAACACACACAGTGGGTTACATACTAACAACCCAACGTAATAAAGAACATGTGAAAGCGTCGCGAGGCGTTGAGGGAGCGTCTCACAGCGTAGGAGAATAGAACCACGCCTCTCTAACCTTTTTGAGTTTGTCCAGTTTGGGGACGTCGGCGACGCTGGTCAGACCCACGTTGATGAGGCTCAGCAGCTCCAGGTTGGAGAACTCCTCCGTGATGCCTTCGATCTTCCCTTCGCCGAGCGAGAAGAGGAAAAGGATATCCAGAACCAGCTCGGTGGACTGGGGGGGGGGGGGGGGGGGGGGGGTGGAGGGGGGGTGGGGAGGAGAGGAGGAGGAGGAAGAGGAGGAGTTAGTCTGGTGTGCAGCGGAGGAACGTTAACGGACCTTCGGTGATCCGTACACGTCAAAATAACCAGACACTTTATTCCATCCGAAGGAAATGTTAGGCATCCAGTAGCAGACAACCCTCACACACCACACACACACACACACCACACACACACACACACTAAGAATAAACATTTAAATCACTCACAGAAATATGATGAAATGAATAGAGCAACATCTCTTTAAACAGATAATCTAAGAAGGACTCAGGACCTCGTTGGAAATTAAAGGGTCGGGGGGGGGGGGGGGGGGGGGTAAACTGACTATATATCTGGGGACACACACCACACACACACAACCACAGAGAGAGAGGAGAGAGAGAGAGACCCACAGAAACGCGAGAAAGCAGAGCGAAAAAAGAGAGGAAGAACACACACAAGAGAGAGAAGAGACACACACAGAGAGAGACACACACACACCACACGAGAGAGAGACACACACACACACACAGAGAGAACACACCACACACCACACACACAGAGAGACACACACACACTGAAGAAAGAACACACCACACACACACACACGACAGAGAGCACACACACACTGAGAGAAAGAGACACACACACCACAAGAGAGACACAACACACTGAGAGAAAGAGACCACCACACTGGAAGAACAGACACACACACCTGAGAAAAGAGACACACACACACTGAGAGAAGAGACACACACACACCCACACAACACACACACCACACACACACACACACCACACACACACACACACACACACACCCACACACACACACAACCACCACACACACCACACACACAACACAACACACCACACCCACACACACACACACACACACACACACACACACACACACACACACCCTCATCAGAGAACTAAAACCTAAAGATATTAGTTACTTTGTAAACACCAGCTAATTTTTCAACGCTAGAATCTGAATTTTGGGCGTTTTATTTTCTACCTTCAAGTCTCCAACATTAATGATGCATAACATATTCAACATATTTTCAAAGGGTTCCTATGTCGCAATTTGGGTTCCTTCAACCAAATTTGCCAAAAATTCAAATAAACAAGGATGCACTCATAACCAATCAGTGCACTGGTTTACTCTGCTAATCACTCCCACGGCTCCATGTTTTCTTATTATTTTATTTAATTTTCCCCATTCGAGGAATATACTCTGGTTGGACTCATATCACTTATACTATGGTCATTTACTTTATATTATGTTAATTACATATATTACTCATTATTATACATATATTACTCTATTATTTAATTACATTATTTTCTATTTACTTTCTTACATATCTTATATTATTAAATCATAGTATTACTCATTATTTTAATTTACATTATATATATATTTAATTACATATTATTATTATTATTATTACATATATTACTTATTATTTAATTACATATATTATCTCTGTATTTAAATACTATATTACATTATTTAATACTAATTACTTATTCTTTAAAATACATATATACTCTATTATTTAATACATATTTATGCATTATTATTACCTTATATATTCTATTATTTAATACATATATTACTATTATTTAATACTATATTACTCTATTTTTTTACATATATTACTGTTTTAATTACATTATTCTGTTATTTATTCCTATAGTACTTACTTTTAATTACATATATTACTCTATTTAATACATTCATATATTATTCTATTAATTAAATACATATATTATTCTTTATTTAACATATATTATTCTATTATTAATACATATATATTCTTATTTAATACATATATTATTTATTATTTAATATTACATTATTATATTATTTAAATACATATACTTACTACTTTATTTAAATACATATATTACTCTATTTTTCGATATAATTATTCTATATGATTTATTACATTATCATTATCTATTATTTAATTACATAATTACACTATTATATTACATATATTATTCTATTATTTAAATACATATATTATTCTATTATTTAATTACATATATTATTCTATTATTTAAATACATATATTATTCTATTATTTAATTACATATATTATCTATTATTTTATTATATATTACTCTATATTTAATACATATATTACTCTTTTATTTAATTATATTTACTCTATTTTAATACTATTCTATTTAATTTCACGTCTTATTCACTTACATTGGCAATATTTTGTAGTATGGCCGCCTAACTTTACTAAATATTTTTTATTTAATAATTTAACCCACTTTCATTCATATTCAGAGTACT
>NC_045741.1:33296886-33303286 GCF_008692095.1 Etheostoma spectabile
ACTTTTTGCACATTGTTGTTTTCTTGTTTGTTGGTGTTTTTTACTGTAGAAAAATGCTGCTGTAACAAGGGAGTTTCCCTGTTGTGGGATGAATAAAGTATTTAATCTAATTTAATATTTCATTACATTTGGTTTATAATCAATTTTATAGCATTGAGGGAAATGATTAAAAAAAAAAAAACGCTACAAAAAAAGTGGGAAAATCTCCAAAATGTGGTAAAATATCAACAGAAACGTCAAAAAAAGCGCAGAAAAATTGGATAAAAACACTGTAAAACGTGACAAACCGTCAGGAAAGCGACAATAGTGTCGAAAAAAAAGACAAATAAATGCTTTAATTTTAAAATCCATACCCGGAAAAACCAATTAAATGTCAATGGGAAGACAACACAACTTTATACACGTTGTTGTTTCTTGTTTGTTGGTGTTTTTTACTGTAGAATAATGCTGCTGTGACAAGGGAGTTTCCCCATTATGGGATGAATATAGTATTATCTAATATAATATTTCATTACAATCCATGTTATTGTATTTGGGGGGAAATTATTGATTTTTTTTAATTAAAAAGCTGCAAAAAAAGTTGGGGAAAATGTCCGAAAAACTCCAAAATGTTGGGAAAAAAACAGCAGAAACGTCAAAAAAGCGCAGAAAAATACTGTAAAACGTGACAAAACGTCCGGAAAGCGACAATAGTGTCGAAAAAACAAGACAAATAAATGCTTTAATTTTAAAATTCATTCCCGGAAAAACCAATTGAACGTCAATGGGAAGACAACACAACTTTATCACTATTATAAAAGCAGACATTTTATATTATAATGTTGGCTAAATAAGCTCTCGTGCTAAAGTTAGCTCTCCAAAACTCTCCCCCCGCGTGCCTGTTGTTCCGCCCGCTGCACCCACGCGAGCCCCACGTGAAAAACAACACGTTTCCACCGGTTTTTGGGGAGTAATGGAGGCGGAAAAAAAAAAAAGCACAACAAGCTCACCGAGGACCGACTGTATTTACGCGCCCTTATGCTGCATTCACGTGCAGGAATAAAAATCTGAAATATGAGTTCTCGCATGGGAAATACCACGTGAACGCCCCCCTTTAAAACCAAAATTTTGCACTTTCGTTCTTGCTGAACGTGCAGAGTTGGCTTCACATTAAGCAGCGACATGGAGGACGAAATTAAATGTTGGGTTGATGTTAAGAACCGTTTTAATTATTCACGTGTTGTCGGTTTTTCTCCTAGTTTGTTGCGGTGTGTGTGTGTGTGGGGGGGGTCAACGTTAACTTCGTTCTCCCTCGACAAAATGTTACGTAATATCTGTGTCTGTAACGTTAGGAAATAATACGCAAATAAATAGTAAATAAATAACAATTAGCTCAAAGACAAAACTAGCTAAAATAGTCCAGCTACAATCATGAAATCTGCTTTTTTGCCCATGTGTGGCGTTAACTTGTAATGTGGTATCAGGCTGTTGACGCCACGGCAGCAATTAGTTAGAAAAAAAGCTATTTATTAGCATTTATTCGGATAAAATGTCCGTTAAAGCGACATTTTAGTAACTGGAACAGAAACATCTGGGACGAAATCTTTGATATAAAACGTTAAAATGGGAATAAATACTAATAAAAGCCGTTGTTTAAACGCTCGGAGCATTAAAAGACAACACCACTCACTCATAGCGTCGATTGTATTCCCAAAATTACGAGTTTAAAGCTCATTAACGCACCGAAATCGTAAAGAAAACCCCCCCGCTTCCTAACTCGTGGAGTCGGACCGTCCGAGGAGCACGTGAACGCAGCACCGGTAGCGCCGCCGTTGGGGCTCCGACTAATCTCTGGAGCGGCGACAATATCAACAACGTCAACGTGAGTTTCTTTTTTTAAAGAAACGTGCCGCCCGCGCGCCGTTAAACTAAACTCACACACGTTAGGCAGTTGTTAAACCACTAAGGGAAGATTTTACCCGCGTGAAAGTGCACGAGCCGATGACGCATTTCCTGATTTACACGAGTATAAAAAGACGTATCGTGACGAGACATTTTACCTTCAGCCGTTGGCGTGGTTACCGACTGATTTCACGAACTATTCACGCCAACGGCTGTTTGAACGACAAGGAGCGAAGTCTCGCGTGTGTTTTAGTTGCGTTTCCACGCACGAAACGCACATTTAAAGCATCGTACAACTTCGAAATAACGCAGGCAGTCTGCCATGTGCTCGCCATCATCGCATCTTCTCCGGTCGGTTAAGTTTGCGCCGTTAAAACCGACAAAACGGCGACGTAATCCGGGTAACTTACTTCCGTCGGCGACCGGTGCCTCAGCTCCAGGGAAACCCGCTTCTTCATGTCCATTTTCTTCGGGTTTTAGCCTGAGTTCGTGTCTCTGCGATGCGACAAACTTGTTTCTCCTCGACTCCTCTCTCTTCAGTATCAACACGCGGAACCTGCGTGAAGCTAGCTAGAGTGAAAACGTAAACGGTTTCCGGTTGGGACTTCAAAATAAAACTCGTGAGCTCAGCGGAAATGTGTAAAAACTCGCTGTTTTTTTCCCGATTGTGATGGGGAAAAAAACATCTAATTTATTGTATTTTAAAACACTCAAAGACACTCAAAAATAACGAGGAACTCTCTCAAAATAAAAAAATATCGAGACACTCAAAAACAACGAGGAACTTTCGTAAAATAATGCCACGTTTTCCCCAAATAATGTGCTAATTTCGAGATATCAACCCATTAGTTTTGAGTTACTAAATTATAAATTTGAGAAAGTCCTTACAACGACTTTTACAAGATCTTTTTAACTATTTATTTATCATATTGGCGGAAAATATAACTTAGTTACACACATCTGATAACGAGTAACACAGATTTAATTCGTAATGAGCAACTTTAAAACAATAATGAAGAACTTTCTCAAAACGATGACACACTTTTCTCAAAATAACGAGCATATTTGGAGCTATCTTCATTATTTTGAGATACTAAAGTGTATTTTTATTTCTCAAAATAAGGTCCTTTACATTAAAAGATCTTTTTATTATCACATTGGCGGAATAATTGGCTTACAAACGTCTGAAAATTGGGCATCTTATTAATATTACAACATATTTGCAGCTGTACTTTAACGCCTGGAAGATAATGGCAACAGAATAGTAGAAAAAATGTCTATTCGGAGGTTTCACTTTATTCTTTTATTTTGAAGGCGAACTGTTTCACTTCCAGTCCGTCTCTATTCTTTTCCGTGTAACTTGACACAAACGGGGGGTCGTTGCAGCGTGTGTGAAAAGTGGGTCAAGCCGTTTGATGCTTTCATGTAACCTCGAAAATATCAGGATTAAAGGTTAACGACCCACTAAATTAATAACACAGGTTATAATTACAGACATGTACAGTTACATACGTGTTATTTCCGGACATACAGTTATCACAAACATGTTTATAAGCTTATAATTTTATTTACATACATACAGTTGTCATAAAAATGTTTTTAAGCTTATATTTTTAACTCGTTTCTAAGATAACTCGAATTCCTCCTCTTCAGTTTTTAAACCTCGCTTGATTTTATTTTAAAACATGAAGAACCAGTGCAGACAAACATCAAATCAAAAACAACATTTAAATGATGCCTTTATCTGACAAGAAAGGCGTAAAAAGTTACATTTTACTGCTTGGAAGTTGTAAAGTTTGAGTTTTTAAAAGGGTTCGTGAAGGCATCAGATGTTGATTTGTAAAAGGAGGGAAACGGCAGCAGGAAGAAAACATCTGCACAGCGCCACCAGCGGACACACACACACACACACACACACACACACACACACACACACACACACACAGTTACACCGCACAACAAACAAACACAAACCCACACCACACACACACAGATACCACACGACACACACAAGGAGGACACAACACACACAGATACACACGCACACACACAAGGAGACACATACACACACACAGATATACACCGCACACACACACACACGCGCACGCACCACACACCCGTCAAACGCACACAGAACACACACACACAGATACACACGCACCACACAGATACACACACACATTACACATACACACCAACACACACACACAGGCACACAAACACACACACTTACACAGAGACACACACACACATATACACAAACACACACAGATACACACGCACACACACAAGGAGACACATACACACACACACACACACACACACACACATACACAAACACACACACACTAACATACACAGAGACACACACACACGCAAACACACACACAAAGAGACAGACACTCACACAAACAGACACGCACACAAACGCACACATGCTTATTTTGATTCTTTTATTAATGTTTTTGTCATTTTTTCAACGTTTTTTTAAAAATTATTCATTCATTCATAGTCAATAAACGTAATTTAAATGACTTTATGACACATTATCTTGTTTAAAAAAGCAGAAAATATGAATTTAAATCGAAATGTATTGAAAAGACGTTGAAAAAGTGCCAAAAAACATTTATGAGAAAAATCAAAATGAGCAGCAAAAAACGTCCGAAAAAGCAACAAAAAAAATAGATTTCTGTTGATTGGACGACGCCACAAGGGTCACGCATGTCAACATGTCTCAGCAGAAACCCAAAATACACAATAAATTCCTAATAATATGAATGAAATGATGAAAGTATGAAGGTGAAAACGAGCTCGTTAACGAACAGATTGAATCGTGGTGTTGATTCTTTATTGTCATCACATCGTAGATCATCGTCACGACAAGCAGATAAACATACAGTGGTCTTAGATTATATTAGTATCAGTTAGATAGTTAGTATCACAGCTAGGTTTTACCATTAACCAAGCCCCCCCCCCCCCCACAATATTCCCCCCCACCCTTCCCATCACATCCCCCCTCCCTACCATCCCTCCATCCACTACATCACACACCGAGGGATTAACAGCCGTCAAATATGCCACAGGTGCCGCACCGATGAAGAAGACGCAGGAATAAATAAATACATACATTACATAAATAATGTAACACAGTGTGTGTGTGTGTGTGTGTGTGTGTATACCCACACACCAAACACACACACACACACACACGTAGCGCACCAGAAGACACTAGGTTCATACAGGCTTATTTTATACAGCCACAAGGCCGGACCGAGGCCACGTTGCCATCATCAGTTCGTCTTTTTAATTTGTGTTTGCACAGTTTATCGCAGCTTACGTATCGTGATGATGTCACAATGTCCCCCACCGGACTCCATGTAAATAACCAGGGATTTAAGCATCGTGAAACGCGCTCAATTCAAAGTCGATAGCAACCATTTTAAACTATGAAAAGCTGTTTTTGGTCTTCTCTACTCTTTTCCAACCATGAGAAACTCTAGTGTTGGTTGAAATAATCAAATATTTTACTGTTATACTTGTGTAAATATGTTGGGTCTATACGCGCTAAAAGTGCTGTTTTTTACATGGAGTCTGGTTGGTTTAGCGCTTAGCGACGTCGTAGCTGTTTCTGGGAAACAGAAAGGTCTTAAATAGGTTTTAACAAGTTCTCTGAAGGGTTAAGAAACTTAACAATTATATTATTTTTAATTAAGTTGTATTGCTATTCGGATGTGCACCAAGTAGTAGGCACACTGACAAAATTTCTGCAGAATTTTCTAGTTTAATTTCTACTCTTTATTGAAATTGAAATTAACAATCTTTGAGCCATGTTGACATTAAACTGAGACAGGTAACGTGGTCTAAGTCCGACTCACCTGGGTGAAAAGGGAAAACGGAGCGCAACACTGTACAAGTCCCTCATTGAGGTTATAATACATCTCGCCATGAGGGCAAATCAGCACGGGGGGGGGTAACACACAGAAATAACAGAAGAGCGACAAAACCATTCGTACAAGGTGCAAAAACAATTAAAAACATATTCAAGATTTCATTTAAAGCACTTTGTAATTTGGAGAGAAGAGCTATACAGATAGAGCATGAGTAAGATAAACATCATCGTCATCATCGTATCGTCGAACCGAAGCTCCAGCGGGACGAATATCTCCCCATTTCTATTTGGGTTAAACCATTCCAAACAGCAGCGGGGGGGGGGGGGGGGGGGGGGGGTCCGGTTAACGCAGCTCGAAGACTTTTCGCAGGCGGACTCGAAACGTCGGGTTTTAGACTCCGAAGAACAGAGAAAATGGAGAAAATCAAAAGGAAAACACTGAACACAGTTGGGCTCCAAAACCGCGTCTTTTACCACAGACAGACGTCTCTTAAAGACAGACGTCTCTTAAAGATAGACGTCTCCTATAGACAGACGTCTCTTAAAGACAGACGTCTCTTAAAGACAGATGTCTCCTATAGACAGACGTCTCTTAAAGATAGGCGTCTCCTATAGACAGACGTTTCTTAA
>NC_045741.1:33303296-33303466 GCF_008692095.1 Etheostoma spectabile
TGTGTCTTATAGACAGACGTCTCTTAAAGATAGATGTCTCTTAAAGACAGACGTCTCCTATAGACAGACATCTCCTATAGACAGACATCTCCTATAGACAAACGTCTCTTATAGACAGACGTCTCTTAAAGATAGACGTCTCTTATAGACAGACGTCTCCTATAGACAGA
>NC_045741.1:33303476-33303573 GCF_008692095.1 Etheostoma spectabile
AGACAGATGTGTCTTATAGACAGACGTGTCTTATAGACAAACGTCTCTTATAGACAGACGTTTCCAATAGACAGACGTCTCCTATAGACAGACGTTT
>NC_045741.1:33303583-33314137 GCF_008692095.1 Etheostoma spectabile
GATGTGTCTTATAGACAGACGTCTCTTAAAGACAGACGTCTCCTATTGACAGACGTCTCCTATAGACAAAAGTCTCATATAGACAGACGTTTCCAATAGACAGACGTCTCCTATAGACAGACGTGTCTTAAAGACAGACGTTTCTTAAAGACAGATGTGTCTTATATACAGACGTCTCTTAAAGATAGACGTCTCCTATAGACAGACGTCTCTTAAAGACAGATGTGTCTTATAGACAGACGTCTCTTAAAGATTGACGTCTCCTATAGAGAGACGTCTCTTATAGACAGACGTCTCCTATAGACAGACGTCTCCAATAGACAAACGTCTCCAATAGACAGACGTCTCCTATAGAAAGACGTCTCTTATAGACAGACGTCTCTTCATTTTATTGAAACTTGTTATTGTTAGATCATCATTTATCAGGGCTGTAGTCAAGACCACCTTTGTTGAGTCCAAGACAAATGCAAGACCAGGACTAGTCGAGTCCAAGTCAAGTCGAGTCCAAGACAAGTCCAAGACCAGGACTAGTCGAGTCCAAGTCGAGACAGAGTCCAAAAAGGTTTGAGTCCAAGTCAAGGCCGAGTCCAAAAAGGTTCGAGTCCGAGTCGAGTCCAAGACAAGTCCAAGACCAGGACTAGTCGAGTCCAAGACAAGTCCAAGACCAGGACTAGTCGAGTCCAAGACAAGACCAAGTTAAAAGAGGTTTGAGTCGGAGTCAAGACCGAGTCCAGGACAGGACAAAAAGATCTTATGCATGACAGTATCAAGACAATCATTCTGGGTTTCACTTTCCCTCCAATATCATCATCAACATAATCAAGACACCTGGACTCAGTCCAGACCAAAAACCATATTTGGCAAGACCAGCGGCCGAGACCGAGACAAGTCCGAGTCCAACTACTAGCGAGTACGAGACAAGTCAGTTGAAAATAACATTACCTGCATCTAAAACAACATTATGGCTTTCAAGAGGAACTCTTTAACTTTCCCGTCCCCCAACCAAACGTGGTCTATTATCACTATTGTCAAGTACCCGGTGCAATGGGTTAGGTTAGGGTAGAACGCAGTGCCCTGGATGGGTTAGGGTTAGGGTTTAGGATTAGGGGTTAGGGTAAGGGGTTAGGGGTTAGGGTTTAGGATTAGGGTTTAGGATTAGGGTTAGGCTTAGGGTCAGGTTTAGGGTTAGGGTTTAGGGTTAGGGGTTAGGGTTTAGGATTAGGGTTAGGTTTAGGGTTAGGGGTTAGGGTCAGGTTTAGGGTTAGGGTTAGGCGGTTAAATTCAGGTTTAGAACGCAGTTGCCTGGATGGGCGCTTGCGCGGCGCCACGGGCAACAAGGGACCACCGCGTGATCGTGGATTAAACACTTAAGGTTATGGTTTAGGGTAGGGGTAGGTTAGGGTTTAGGATTAGGGTTAGGGGTTTAGGGGTTAGGGTTTGGGGTTAGTGTTAGGGGTTTAGGGTAAGGGGTTTAGGGGTTAGGGTTTGGGGTTTAGGGTTAGGGTTAGGGTTTGGGGTTAGGGGTTTAGGGTTAGGGTTAGGGTTTGGGGTTAGGGTTAGGGGTTAGGGTTTAGGGTCCATTCATCTTGACTTGTTGTAACGTATTCAGAATACAAGAAGATGAAGTATCCACTTTAAAGAAACGTACACATCCTACATACATGTTGAAAGGGACAGAAAATGTCCCTTTGAGTAACGAGCTTCTTACAGTTTCAGCTATATTGAACACACGTTCTCTGGTGTGCATCCTGCAGCTGTAGGATTTGGGTCAGGGACAAAGGGACAATGTCCTAAATATAAATCAGGGAATGGGACAAAAAGTTTGGGAAACAAATGTTAGAGTTTGAGGCTGTTATAGTAATAGTAATAGTAGTAATCATTGTTTCAAGAGCCATTTTGAGCCTCCTGCCATTTTACTGTCAATCTGACAAGGAATTATACTCAAGCGCCCAAAAAAGCGTCCAAAAAGCGTCCAAAAAGTGTCCTAAAAAAGCGTCCAAAAAGTGTCCTAAAAAAGGGTCAAAAACGTTGAAAAGAGCGTCCAAAAAGTGTTGAAAAAAGCACTGAAAAACGTTGGAAAAAACGTAAAAGATTCCAATAAAACTAAGTCAAATGGGTCAATAAAGCGTAGAAAAGGTAGTTTAGTGGTACACAGACAGACTGGAGAGTGGACCGGTTATAGCGGGACGGTCTTTGTATTAAAGACACGGGACATTTGGACATCTTGCACGCGTCTAAAACTAATTCCCAGCAATCGGCAACCGTGGCGGCCGATAGGCAAAGGGGTCACTACGACTGAAAAGGTGACAAAAACCAGTCGTTTATGTATAAAAGATTTCTCTGTATTTGAACACAATCTGACTCCATGCTCAGGCGCTGAATGCATAACCCTCACGTTGTCCTCGGGTCAAATTTGACCCGTTTTTAAAGTTTTTTTAAAATCAGAAATATGGGATGTTGCAATGAGCGGAGAAAATGTTGGAAAAAAAGTGACGAACGGTGGGGAAAAGTGTAAAACAGTGTTGAAAAAGTGACCAGAATCTGAAAAGTCTGTGATGAATAATTATAATAATTATTAACCCTTGTGTTGTCTTCCTGAAAATCAACAAGCTTTTTTATCAACGTTTTTTTTTTTTTACTTTTTCTTACGTTTTTGTCCCATTTTTCAACACTTTTGTCACTTTTTTTTTACATTTTCAACATGGCATAACACTAACTTTAGTTTTACAGTTTTTTTTGGAATTTATGGTCAATAAACCTCATTTTTAGGAAATTATACCTAATGTTTGAGTTAGAAAAGCAGAAATTTAGAATTATTGAGACTAAATTAAAGGAATGGATGTTGATGATAATCACAGACTGAATATGTCAACTTTTACTCACACTATCACAACACTTCCATTTGTTTTACATGCTATAAAAATAATAAGACCCAAAATTAATGAAGTAGAGATTGGTACTTGGCAAAAGCGTTGAATCATCATGTTATTTTGGGGAATTAAAAGAATTGATATAGAAAACATGGGGACATAGGACAACATGAAGACAACATGAGGACACATGGTGCAACATGGGGACACAGGGGACAACTGAGACAACATGGACAACATGAGGACACATGAGACAACATGAAGACCATGAGGACACATGGGACAACATGAGACAACATGAAACATGAAGACAACTGAGGCACATGAGGACAAACATGGACACATGAGGCAAATGGGACAACATGAGACAACATGAAGACAACATGACGGCACAACATGAGGGACAACATGAGGACAACATGAAGACCGCAACATGAGCAACATGGGGACACTGGGGACAAACATGGGCAACATGGAGAGCAACATGAACAACATGAAGGGCAACATAAGCACATGAAGGACAACTGAAGACAACATTAAGACAACATGAAGACACCATTAGGGCCACATAAGGACAACATGAGGACACACATTAGGGCAACATGAGGACAACATGGGGACAACTGGGGACAACATGAGACAACATGAGGACAACATGAGGACAACAATGAGGACAAATGAGGACAACATGAAACACAGAAGGAAATACAACATAGGGCACATAAGGACAACATGGGAACATGAGGAAACATGAGGACAACTAAGACAACTGAGCACCGAGTGCAACAGAGGACCAACATAAGGACAACATAAACAACATGAGGAAAACATGAGACAACCTGAGGACAACATGGGGCAACAAAGGACAACATGAACAACATGAGGACAACATGAAGACAACATGAAGACAACAGGAGGACAACATGAGGGCAACATAAGGACAACATGAGGACAACATGAGGACAACATGAAGACAACATGAGGGCAACACATAGGCAACATAAGGACAAACATGAGACAACAAGGGACAACATGAGGCAACATGAGGGCAACAAGAGTACAACATGAAGAGACAACATGAGGGCAACATGAGGACAACATTATGAGACACATGAATGACAACATGAGGGCAAGCAGGAAGCTAATAAAATAGGACAACAGGAAGCAGCTGAGGGCAACAAGAGACAACATGAAACAACATGAAGACACATGAGGGCAATCATGAAGATAACATGAGACAACAGGAAGACAACAGAGGCAACAGGGGACGACATAGACACAGAGACAACATGAGGACAACATGAGGACAACATGAGGGTTAAAGAACCTTTAAGAATAAGGACTAGACTCGTTTTCTGCCTTATGAAGAACACTTCTGATACAAACACTTAGGTAGGTAGCACTGTGGTGAAGTAAAAGTTATGCACGGCTAACAGTCACCACGAGACTGTCCTCCTCCGAAAAAACGGCCACATAGGTCGTTAGTCCGAGTCATATTTACGGTCATAGTGGCGGCGCGAGTTCTCACTAAAATAATATGACAATTTGTTTTATTGTCACAACAGAACATCGAAATACATTACAGTTCTGATAAATAAATTTAGAAAAATACAAACTTAAGATATGGAACTTAAAGTCCTTCATAACATGGTTGACGTTTTTTTTTTTTAAAATAGGCCATCATAAATACCGATAGACCGGGAAATGCATATATAATATCGGCCGATATATCGGTCGGGCTCTAGTAAGAACAAACGACCAATATTGTTTTATAGTTTGGAGGATTTATAACAACAGAAATAAAGAAATAAAATGGGATTCTTGACATTTCTAAGCTCCAGATTGCTTAAATCTCCACAACAATTCTATTGTTTTTACTCAAATAAAAACCCTAAATCCCCCAGGACTGAAACCTTAAGGACCAGCTGAGCATCATCAGCCTCCCTAAATGTACTTAATTAACTGTAGAAGACTTAACAATATGCATTTTATCACAGCCACCACTGTTCACGCAGTCCCGCATGCAAAAGCCACGAATAAGACGAGTGAAGACGCATCTACTCCGCACAGAACACTGTGAATGGGAGGCTCCGAAAAAAAACAAAAATCATCTTTTCCTCCATGCACACCTGGTGAAAAGTTCGGGTAAATCACGTAACCCAGAGTTTATCAGCGTGTTAAATGAGTTGAAAGACCTTCCCGTTGAAGGATAAATGGGTGACGAGCAGTTTGTAAAAATCTACTTATTGCAGATACGACTTCATTCCAAAGATCCACGTTCCTAAAAAAACCCAAAACCACATTTCACGGACGTCTTTACACTCTCGTTTTGGATCTGGCTGGTTCATGCGTGCAGCCAGTTGAGCAGATACTCAGAAGAAAGGCAGAGTACGTTACAAGAGTAGGAGATATACTCCAAGAAAAGCAGGATAGGGTCTGGTTCTGGTGTCCGGTCTGCGGCTCCGGACCATGAGCTGAGAGGCCTGTACACGGTATGGAGCCATGCTGAAAGTGCAAGTGAAGAAGGGGAGGAGGAAAAAGACAGAAAGTGGGGAAGACTGTGACAAATCTCGGGGTGAAGAAGAGCACAGGGAAGGCAAGTCAAGGTAGAAAAGACAGAAGGACTCTGAGAAAAACAGCAAGACACTTAAAGGGTAATTTAGTCTTTTTTTTTTTAAAAACTGGACCCTACCTTCCCATGCATTGGTGTCCAAGTGACTGATGGGAACTCATTTTATTATTCTAAGTGTTTGACAAGATTATGGAAAGGATCCCTACAGAGATAGACCTCTTTTTTTTTATAAAGTAAGATCCTTTTTGTTCAAGCAGAAACACATTTGAAATCGCTATCACCAAACCCACCAGACTCCATGTAAATAATCACTACTTTTAGCGTGTCTAGAAACAGCATATTTTCACATGTAAATTAGTGAATAAAGGGTGTAATTCAACCAATCCAGAGTGGCGATGGTAGGAAACAGTGCAAAGATGAACCA
Organism: Etheostoma spectabile; assembly: GCF_008692095.1. Classification (NCBI taxonomy): domain Eukaryota; kingdom Metazoa; phylum Chordata; class Actinopteri; order Perciformes; family Percidae; genus Etheostoma; species Etheostoma spectabile. Next base: position 33,309,450 of record NC_045741.1, read on the forward strand.
AGACGGCTTTTTATGTTTTTATTTTGTTTCTCTCGACTTTGAATGAAGTGTGTTTTACGATAATAAAATTGCTGATAATTTACATGGAGTCTGGTGGGTTTGGTGATGGCGATTTCGGAGCGGTTTCATGTTAAACAAAAAGGATCTTACTCTTTAACCAAAAGCTCTATCTCTGTAGGGATGCTTTCCAATATGCTATCAGACACTTAGAATAATAATCTGAGTCTGTCAGCGGCCAAAACTGAACTTTTTGTGCACGCAAATCAAGGAAATTGCTCATTTAACGTTACATTGCAATTCCATCTTGCTTAAGACCCGACCAATTTCAAAGCAGATTGCTCCCATCGCACACTGAGACACAAAAACACGACAAAAACGAGAGAGTCCATGTTGAAAAAAAAAAACCTGAATTAACCCTTCAAGAAGAGAAGAAAAGACACAAACAAAGTTGTCAACAGACAAGCGGGGGCTTCGGTCATAATAGAGCGAGACAACAAGTCAAAACGCACGTACAGACACACACACATGCACGTACACATACACCGTGCCTTTAAGTCTCCAACGCCTCATCGGTTCCCGGTGCCGCCCGGCTGAGTGAGCGGTGTACGAAGATCATCATCATCATCTCTGCGTCTTGTCTTCCTCTTTCAAATCCCTCCTCACTGCATCTCTCACACTAGAAAAATCCTCTTTTCATCGCCGTCCCACTGCCTCGTTTTTGTTTTTTGTGAAAGCAGAATCGCACAAAAAGCACAGGGAGAAGAAGTATGGATTGGTGGAGGGGTTTAAGGGTCTGGGGGGGTGGGGTGGGGGGGGACTAATGGGGGAGCGGCACCAGGATATCCACGTAGTTGATGGGGAAGAAGCCCGACTGGCCGTTGATCATGCCCTCGTACCAGTTGTCGTCGATCTGATTGGTCAGCGTGATGACGTCGCCCTCTTTGAAGCCCAGCTCGCCCTCGTTCTCCGGCTCAAAGTCGTAGAGCGCTCGGCAACACGGCTGGTCCAGGGGGGCCGGGACACACACACACACACACACACACACACACACCACACACACACAAACACACACACACACACACACACACACACACACACAAAAGCCATAACACATGAATTGTTGGCCTGTAACAATTATTACATAATTGTCTAATTGGCATTTTTTTACATTCCTTTTCTGCCTGAAGTTACAATGCAAATCTCTTTACTTATGTGTAAGAAATTATAATAGCATTTTTTTGGGGGGGTGGTGCGGGGGGGGGGGTTGCAATGGCCAGTTTTGATTATCGGGTGGGGGGTGTTAAGCCACAATAATTTATAATACATAATACAAAATACATGAGCCAAAAATATAAATTGAAGGCTTTTGCTACCTTTTCTGCATCAAGTTACAGTGCAAATGTTTTATTTATGTATAAAATTATAATTATTGATTATGGGGGGGGGTACTGCAAATTACGCCTATGGGTCCAGTCAAGGGCGTAACTTTGTAACTTTGTGTGGGTGTGTGCGTATGTGTGTGTGTGTGTGTGTGGGTGTGTGGTGTGTGTGTGTGTGTGTGTGTGTGCGTAGTGTGTGTGTGTGTGTGTTGCGTATGTGTTTGTGCGTGCGTATGTGTGTGTGTGTGTGTGTGCGTATGTTGTGGTGTGTGTGTGTGTGCGTATGTGTGTGTGTGGGTGTGGTGTGTGTGCGTATGTGTGTGTGTGTGTGTGGGTGTGCGTATGTGTGTTGTGCGTGTGTGTGTGCGTATGTGTTGTGTGTGTGTGTGTGGGGCGTGTGTGTGTGTGTGTGTGTGTGCGTGTGTGGTGTGTGTGTGCGTATTTGTGTGTTGTTTGTGTGTTGTGTATGTGTCTATGTGCGTATGTATGTTGTGTGTGTGTGTGTGTGTGTGCGTGCGTGTGTGGTGTGTGTGTGTGTGTGTGTGTCTGTGTGTGTGTAAAGAAGCAACAAAAGTCCAAGACGCGAAAATTAATAATTAAAAAGGCGACAACATTGATCCAAAAACTGGCAAAACCTCGAAAAAGGCACAAAAACCTAAAAGGAACCAAATTCTGGAAAAGGCCTTCTGATTATTGTGGGACAAAAAAGGTTTTTAAAAAATGTCAGAAAAAGCCTCAAAAACCTTAAAGAATAAATTAAAAATTCTGAAAAAGTGCAGTTGTCAATAGTATGGGGGGGGGGGTAATTAACACAATAACCCCCCCCCCCCTCATACACACACACACACGCACACCACACACACACACACACGCACGCGCACACACACACACACACACACACACACACACATATATACACACGCACACACACACCAAACACCCACACCACACACACACACACGCACACACACACACGCACGCGCGCCACACACACACACACACACACACCACACACACACACACACACATACACACACAAACAATAATAATCAGAACTGGCCTTTTTTCAGAATTATATCTATATTTATATATCTATATATATATCTATATATATATAGATATATATATATATCTATATATACAGTATATCTATATATATATATAGATATATAGATATCTATATATCTATAGATATAGATCTATAATATAGATATATAGATATAGATATCTATATATCTATATCTATGTATAGATCTATATATCTATATCTATATATCTATACATATATAGACATAGATATATATACACATTTCTATCCATGTGGTTCTACGGGTCCCAGCCCTGGTACCTGGTGATCTTCCGGGGGACTTGGCGGAGTGGATCCCCCCGTTGTGGCTCTCGCTGGACGGCAGCAGCTCCAGAGTCATCCGGGGTTTGGGGGTGAACTCCTTCCTCGGTTTATTGGACACTTCCTTTATCCTGGAGGGACATTATCAACGGTTAATGTGGTTCTATCACCGGGGGAGAGGGTTGACCTGCTTAGTTCTTGATGTTTTAATAAAAAGTGTCTGATGAATACCTTTCTGGTTCTGAGAGAGTTTGTCTATCCACACACATGTGTTATTGTGTGTGTGTGTGTGTGTGTGTGTGTGTGTGTTTTTAAAGATCTCAGGTGGACAGACGGAGACGTACCTGTCCTCCATTTTGCTGGCGAGCTGTTGGAGGATCTCGGCCGAGCGGCTGTGGTACTCCAGCTGGGCCTGGACCAGCGCTGCCAGCTGGCTCACCTGCTCTATCTGCAGCACACACCCACACACGCACACACACACACACACACACACACACACACACACACACACACAACACACACACACACACACACACAAAAACACACACGCACCACACACCACAGCACGCACGCACACATATACACCACGCAACACGCACACACCACCACACACACACACCACACACACACACACACATAACACGCACGCAACACACACACACCACCACACACACACAACGCACACACAGCACGCACGCACACACACATATACACCACGCACGCACGCACAGCACCCACACACACGCACGCACGCACGCCCCTCATACATACGCACACACACGCACCCCCTCATACATAGCACACACACCACGCAGCACACACACACACACACGCACGCACCCATGCACGCACGCCACACGCCCCTCATACATACGCACGCACACCCACGCACGCACGCACGCACGATACACAGACACAACACGCGCCCATGCACACACACGCACGCACGCACACACACACACGCACACACACAAACACACACACACACACACACACAAACACACACACACCCATTTGTTTTCTCTCCCCTGCTCCGTACCCATGCTGGGCCTGGGTCTGGCTCGGCACAGCACGGCACGGCACAGGAGCACACGGGTAGCCATAGCAACAGAAGAGTGATGTCAACGTCCACCATGGACACGGTGAATATTTCATCCTGTTTGTGTCCGTATTGGGGACAAGATGTCCACGCTGTGCTTGTTTTTTGTTTAAAAAAAGACGTTTTTGCCGCATTTTGGTCGGAGTGATCTTTACACGTGTTATTTAAGTATTTGACATCGACCCCCTTCAGCACTTTGGTCGGCTGTTGTTTTTAAATGTGCTATAGAGATAAAATTGACATTGACATTGACATTGAACGCCTGTGTTAGCTGCAGCGCTGCAGCCCTGCAGCGGAGGTGAGCGGAGCCCTGCAGCGCTGCAGCCCTGCAGCGGAGGTGAGTGGAGCCCTTACGTCGCTCTCCAGGAGGTTGAACATGCTCTGCTCCGCGACCTCTTTGCTCTCGTCGAACTTCTCCAGCGCCTGCTTCAGCTCCTCGTCCTGGACGCCTCTGCCCTGGCGCTTCTTCTTGTAGTCGAAGTCCAGACGCCGGCCCTCCATCTTCTTCAGATGGTGCTGGGGGGGAGGGGGGGGGGGCACACCACACACACACACACACACACACACCCACACCCACACACACACACACGCTATGGACTTGAACCGGCGACTCTCCGGGTCCCAAACCAACTCCCTCTTACATCTTAAAATCAGTATTCATGTCATAACATGTAAATGAATGAGTGGGTGTTTTCTTACTCTCCTCTCCTCTCTCTCTCTCGTCTCTCTCTCTCTCTCACTTCTCTCTCCCCTCTTCTCCTCTCTCTCTCTCTCTCTTCTCCTCTTCTCTCTCTCTCCTCTTCTCTCTCCTCCTCCTTCTTTCCTCTTTACTCTCTCTCACTCTCCTCTCCACTCCCTCTCC
>NC_045741.1:33315276-33328265 GCF_008692095.1 Etheostoma spectabile
GTGAGTGGACGGGACACGGTTCATATAATAAAATAATAATAATAATAATAAAAGGTAAATCAGTACCTAGGTAAGGACTACTAGCCAGTCAGAAGAGAGTATGAGGGTCTAAGTATGAGGTAAATAATATAATAGTAATATAATAATGTGACTTTATTAATCCTGCTAGGGGAAATTACAATTGACACTCTGTTGTTATTACACACATACACTCAAGCTTTAACACACAACATACACACACACAACACACACACACGCACAAACAACACACACACACACACACCACACACACACACACCACACACCACAACAACACACACACACACACACGCTATGGGGACTTGAACCGGCGACTCTCCGGGTCCCAAACCAACTCCTCTACATCTAAAATCAGTATTCATGTCATAAACATGTAAATGAATGAGTGGGGGTTTTTCTTACTCTCTCTCTCTCTCTCTCTCTCTCTCTCTCACTTTCTCTCTCTCTCTCTCTCTCTCCTCTCTCACTCTTTCTCTCTCTCCTCTCTCTCTCCTCTTTCCTCTTTTACTCTCTCTCTCACTCTCTCTCTCACTCTCTCTCTCTCTCTTACTCGTCCTCTTCTCTCCTCTCTCTCTCTCTCTCTCCTCACTCTCTCTCTCTCTTTCCTCTTTTACTTGTCTCTCTCTCTTTTCTCTCTCTCTCTCTCTCTCTCTCTCTCTCACTCTCTCTCTCTCTTCCCTTTTATCTCTCTCTCTCACTATCTCTCTCTCTCTCTCTCTTCTTCTTTCCTCTTTACGCTGTCTTCTCTCGCTCTATCCTCTCTCTCTTCTCTCCTCTATCTCTCTCTTTCTCTCTCCTCTCTTCCTTTCCTCTTTTACTCTCTCTCTCACTCTCTCTCTCACTCTCCTCTCTTTTCCTCTTTTACTCTGTCTCTCTCTCTCTCACTCTCTCTCTCTCACTCTCTCTCTCTCAAACCCTCTCTCTCTCTCTCTTTCCTCTTTTACTCTGTCTCTCTCTCTCTCTTTCTCTCTCTCTCTCTCTCTCTCACTCTCTCTCTCTCACTCTCTCTCTCTCAAACCCTCTCTCTCTTTCCTCTTTTACTCTCTCTCGCTATTTTTGGATTTCTCTTTTCCTCCCACCTTTCTCCCTCCATCTCTCGCTTCCTCCCTTTCTCTCTCTCCCTCCTTCTCTCTCTCTCCTTCTCTCTCTCTCTCCTTCTCTCTCTATCTATTTATGTATGTTTCTCTCTCTCTCCCTGTCTCTCGCTGTATTTGGATTTCTCTCTCTCCCTCCCACCTATCTCCCTCCATCTCTCTCTCTACACATATATCATCATATATTTCTCTCTCTTTCTCATTATATACATTTCCCTTTCTCTCTCTTTCTCACTCTCTCTCTCACTCCCTCTCTCTCTTTCCTCTTTTACTCTCTCTCACTCTCTCTCTCTCTCTTTCTTTCTCTTTCTCTCTCTCTCTCACTCTCTCTCTCTCACTCTCTCTCTCTCAAACCCTCTCTCTCTTTTCTCTTTTACTCTCTCTCGCTATTTTTGGATTTCTCTTTTCCTCCCACCTTTCTCCCTCCATCTCTCGCTTCCTCCCTTTCTCTCTCTCTCCTTCTGTCTCTCTCTCTCTTTCTCTCTCTATCTCCATATGTATGTTTCTCTCTCTCTTCCTCTGTCTCTCGCTTCCTCACTCGCTCTCCCTCTCTCCCTCGCACTCTTCCTCTCTCTCTCTCCCTGTCTCTCGCTGTATTTGGATTTCTCTCCCTCCCTCCCACCTATCTCCCTCCATCTCTCCTTCCTCCTTCTCTCTCTCCCTCCTTCTCCCCCACTCCTTTCTCTCTCTTCTGTCTCTCTCTCTACATATTTTTGTTTTTCTCTCATTATGTATGTTCTCCCCCCCCCCCCCCCCCCCCCCCCCCCTCTCTCCCCCCCCCCCCCCCCCCCCAGGCCAGGCCCTGATCGACGCCAGCGAGGCGATGAAGGAGCTCGGCGAGGTGAAGGACGCTCTGGACATGGAGGTCAAGCGAACTTCATCGACCCGCTGCAGAACCTGCACGACAAAGACCTCAAGGAGATCCAGGTGAGGGAGCTAAAGGGGACCTGGAGGTGGGGCGTCCCCTTTCATTTGGGACTTTCGGGACACACACTTCAACTTGTTTTACAATGCTATAAAATATAATAAGACCCAAAATTAATGAAAGTAGAGATTTGTACCTGGCAAAGAGCGTTGGGATCAATCATGTTATTTTGGGGAATTAAAAAGAACATTTATATAGGACAAAATGAAGACAACATGGGGACAACATGAGGACAACATGAGGACAACATGAGGGCAACATGGGGACAACATGAGGACAACATGAGGACAACATGGGGACAACATGAGGGCAACATGGGGACAACATGAGGACAACATGAGGACAACATGGGGACAACATGAGGGCAACATGGGGACAACATGAGGGCAACATGAGGGCAACAGGGGGGCAACATGAAGACAGCATGGGGACAACATGGGGACAACATGGGGACAACATGAGGGTTAAAAATATAAAAATGAATATCTATATCGCAATATCACATTTTGTCAATATCGTGCAACCCTAATAGGAACTTTCCTAGATACAAACGAGACATCTTCCGAATCGTAGGTGTTCTCCAAAGTGATGTGTCCTCCATCTGTGTCCGTGTGTGTGTGTGTGTGTGTGTGTGTGCGTGTGTGTGTGTGTGTGTGTATGTGTGTGTTAAAGCTTGAGTGTAATGTGTGTAATAACAACAGAGTGTCAATTGTAATTTCCCCTAGCAGGATTAATAAAGTCTACATTATTATTATTACTATTATTATTATTATACCTCATACTTAGACCCTCATACTCTCTTCTGACTGGCTAGTAGTCCTTACCTAGGTACTGATTTACCTTTTATTATTATTATTATTATTATTATTAATATGAACCGTGTCCGTCCCACTCACCGAAGCTGGACTCGTCCCCCAGCTCGCGTCCGAACCTCAGCATGGCGTCCCCCAGGACGGACTCGGCCTGCGGGTACCCGGGTCCCTTCTCCTGGCCCCGGATCTTGGACATGGTGCTGATCATGCTCAGCTTGGCTCTGGAGGCTGCGGAGCGGCCAGGACGGTCACACACGGGGTCACAATCAAAATAACTTTATTGAGGGAAAATTCTGTGACAGTGGCACACAAAGTGTGTAAATAACCCGGTGGAGATATGAAGAAATAGAAATAGAAGGAGGGTGGATGTGTGTGTGTGTGTGTGTGTGTGTGTGCAACTTTAGGTTTTTCTGGGTCAAAACTCAATATTCACCCTAAAGACACTAGAGCTGCTTTTCTCTGTGTTTTTGTCACTTTTTCCAAATTTTTCTGCGCTTTTTGGGACATTTTTGATGTATTTTTTTGACATTTTTGTCACTTTTCTCAACGTTCTCTTATAAATAGAAAAAGAATTCTTCAAATGCCGTAAAATCAAATAATAAAATGTAGTGAACTCATTTATATTACATGTGAAAAACCCAGAAAAGACGCCCCAAAATTAATGAAAGTAGAAAGTAGAGTAGAGACTTGGCAAAGAGCGTTGGAATCAATCACGTTATTTTATTCTCCGTGTTTTTATCACTTTTCCCGAAGTTCTTTGTCACTTTTTCCGACTTTTTCTGTGTTTTCTGGGACATTTTTTTTTTTTTTTTTAAAATTTTTGTCACTTTTTTCATGTGAACTCATCATTTATATATTACACGTGAAGAACGTCGTATTTTTTGGGGACAATTTAAAACCCAATTTTCTGAAATCCCTCGTGTCGTCTTTATGTCCAAATTGAAAATCAACACTTGTGTTGACGCTTTTTGTCGATGTTTTTAATTTTTTCTTACGTTTTTGTCCCTTTTTTCCCATGTTTGTCCCTTTTATTAACTTTAGTTTTACAGTTATTGTTGGAGTTTATGGCCAATAAACCATTATAGGAAATTATCCTGATGTTGGAGTTAGAAAAGCAGAAATTAGAATTATTGAGACTAAAATTAAAGGAATGGAGTGTTGATGATAATCACAGACTGGAATATGGCACACTTTATCACTACTATTTCAACACACTTCACTTTGTTTTACAATGCTAAAATAGAATAAGACCAAAATTAATGAAGTAGAGATTTGTACTGGCAAAGCGTTGGAATCAATCATGTTATTTGGGATTAAAAAGAACATTGATATAGGACAACATAGGACAACATGATGACACATGAGGCAACGAGACAACATGAGGGCGACATGAGGACAACATGAGACAACATGATGACAACATAAGACAACAGAGGGGGACAAGAGGACAACATGAGGGCAACATGGACAACACGAGAAAGAGGCAACATGAGACAACACGAACAACATGAGGGCAACATGGGGCAACAGGGCAACATGAGGACAACATGGGAACAACATGAGGGACAAGGACAACATGAGGGCAACATGAGGACAACATGGGGACAACATGGAGGCAACATTGAGGGCAACTGGGCAGGACAACATGGGGCAAATGAGGACAACATGAGGAAAACATGGGGGCAACATGAGCAACATGGGGACAACATGAGGACAACATGAGGGCAACATGGGGACAACATGAGGGCAACATGAGGGCAACATGGGGACAACATGGGGACAACATGAGGACAACATGGGGGCAACATGAGGACAACATGAGGACAACATGGGGACAACATGAGGACAACATGAGGGCAACATGGGGACAATATGAGGACAACATGAGGTTTATATACAGTATATGTTGTACTGCTGAGGCGGTCTTACTGTGTGATGGATACCTGGATTCGGTTGTAGGTATTCTGTAGTTTTGGTCATGATGTCCAACACCGCTCTGCTGGTGACGTCCACCTTCTGCAGAGGAAACACATCAGGGACATGGTGAGACACATCAGGGACATGGTGAGACACATCAGGGACATGGTGAGACACATCAGGGACACGGTGAGACACAAACCTACTGAACGATGATGAGTACATCTACATGTTAATAGATTAAAAAAACAAATAATAGTTCAACGTTCTGGGAAATACATTCATTCACTTTCTGGCAGAGAGCAAGACAGGGCCAGTACCTAGGTAAGGACTACTAGCCAGTCAGGAGCAGAGTATGAGGGTCCTGACAGTACCTAGGTAAGGACTACTAGCCAGTCAGAAGCAGAGTATGACTGCTTCTGTCTGGTAGTAGTCCTACCCATAGATACTGTCAGGTCCCTCATACTCTGCTTCTGACTGGCTAGTAGTCCTTACCTAGGTACTGTCAGGGCCCATCATATCTGCTTCTGACTGGCTATAGCCTTACCTAGGTACTTGTCAGGCCTCATACTCTGCTTGCTGGCTGTAGCCTTACCTAGGTACTGTAGGCCCATACTCTGCTCTGACTGGCTAGTAGTCCTTACCTAGGTACTGGCGGGCTTCATACTCTGCTTCTGACTGGCTAGTAGTCCTTACCTAGGTACTGATTTACCTTTTCCATTTCTTTGAAGTCATCGTCTAGTTTGGTTCCTTCCGCTCCGCCGACCTTCTCGCTGACTTTCTGGAAAAAGGAAAAAACACAAAAAAAACAAAATAAAATGTTTTATGTTTTAAACAAACCGGAGAGATCAAAGAGAGAAACGAGCTTTCAAAGTCTCGATAGTGAGAGAAAAACCTTGATTCTTAATGCGGGACGAGAGAGGAAGACCGACCCGACGAGACGAAAACAAAGAGTTTTAATTTGAGTTTTAACTGACCCTTGGTCTGAGGCTCTTGACGCAAACCCCCCGTTCAGGGTCTGTCCGGGGCTGGACCTGAGTCCCGAGAGGGTCCACAAGGGAGACCAAGACTCCAGACCTGACGCTGAAGGAGACTTTGAGTCGCCTTGTGTGTGTGTGTGTATGAGTGTGTGTGTGTCTGTGTGTGTGTGTGTGTGTGTCACGTGGGGTCTTTCTGTGTCTGTGTGTGTGTGTTGTGGTGTGTGTGTGTGTTGTGTGGGTGTATGTGTGTGTTGTGTGTGTGTGTTTGTGGGTGGTGTGTCTGTGTGTGTGTGTGTGTGTGTGTGTGTGTGTTCTGTGTGTGTGTGTGTGTGTGTGTGTGTGTCTGTGGTGTGTGGTGTGTGTGTGTGTCTGTGCTGTGTGTGTGTGTGGTGTGGTGTGGGTCGTGTGTGTTGTGTGTGTGTGTGTGTGTGTGTGTGTGTGTGTGTGTGTGTCTGTGTGTGTGTTGTGTGTGTGTGTGTAGGCAGATGTCAAGGTTTCTCATCAAACTAACGAGCGCTAAGAGTAAAAGTGTGGTGTGTGTGTGTTTAGAACGCCCACACACCTGAGCCGACATGTGTGCACGAGTTATGGACACGCTCTGATTAAAGACAGTGTGTGTGGTGTGTGTTGGTGTGTGGTGGTGTGTGTGTGTGCGTGTGTGTGGTGGAAGAGGCGAGAACAGTAATGAAAAAACAACAACTCTATTATAAAAAACAAAACAAAGCAGGAAAGAAAGTGAGAAGGACGGACGGATGAGGAGGAAGATGCAGTTGCTATGGAGACAGGAAGATGTGATTGATCCTCTCATGTTTCCAAGAAACACACACACACACACACACACACACACACACACGCACACACACACACACACCACACACACACAGGTTAGATAACCCTTTCAGTAGTGTTAGCATCTTAGACTGTTAGCCTGTTAGCCCTGCAGCTATATAGGCTATAGTGTGTTTTTGCTATGAATTGTGTGTGTGTGTGTTTGTGTGTGTGCGTGTGTTTGTGTGTGTGTGTGTGTGTTTGTGACAATGAGTTATACAACAGAGGTCACTTGCCACAATGAATCCTCCAGCAGACTGAAACCCTCTAAGACTGTTTTGGACTCGCCCCCCCCAACCAAACTCCATAAAATCTTTGAAAATCCTCATTTAAATCATGCTTTTCATTTTGGCGTCATCTGAAGCCCCGCCCCCTGAGGTTCAAACCGGCCAATCAGAGGGTTTCCGCCTCAGTGAGTAAAAACTACAATCATCCAGCTTTTATTTGTCTGCACGGAGTGTGTGACTGTCTGCAGCTGAACCGGCTGGACGCCAGGAGGTCAAAAGGTCAACAGGTGGAGGAGAGACGGAGACGTTTGAGGAACCTGAAACCGACCAGTGGAGGACACAGGACACAGGACGCGTCTCTCGTCCTCGCTCTGCGTCTCCGTCACGGCAACAGCCTCAAGGTTGATCAATTATTGAGTGAGACGACCAGAGAGCAGTGTGTGTGTGTGTGTGTGTGTGTGTGTGTGTCTGTCTGTGTGTGTGTTTGTGTGTGTGTGTGTGTGGTCTGAGTGAATGGCATGCATGCGTGGTGTGGTGGTGTTGTGTTGTGTGGTGTGTGATGTCTGTGAGTGTGTGGTCTGTGTGTCTCTCCTTCGCTGGTGGTGCGTTTGTGTCTGTGTGTCTGGTGTTGTGTGTCTGTTGTGTGTGTCTGAGTGAATGTGCATGCTGTCTGTCTGTGTGTGTCTGTGTGTGTGTGTGCATGGTGTGTGTGGTGGTGCGTGTTTCTGTGTGTGTGTGTGTGTGTGCAGTCGTGTGTGTGTTCGTGTGTGTGTGGTGGTGTGTGTGTGGCTGTCGTGTGTGTGTGCTGTTCCGTGTGTGTGTGTGTGTGTCGCTCACGCCGCTTCTCTCCAAGTGTGTGGTTGCCACGACAACACTGTGGCGAGGGTTTAGTGTGTTGGATTTATTTGTCCTTTCCCATAAACATCAACTGAACCTAAATTTGTTTATAAACATATTAAACGTAAGTGTTGTACATAATCCCTGTATCCCGACCTTCACACCACACAGCCACACCACACCACACACACACACACACACACACACACACGCACACACATATATAATGGTTACTATAGGGTGTTATATTGCAGTTTAAGATCTATCTATATTAATGGATTTATGAATGAATGCTGTGTAATGATGCCTGGTTTCATATGGATGTGGTTGATTGGTTGATTCTACAGAAGATGGCTACCCAGAATGCAACACCATTTGCAGTCTAGTACCGAAACGTTGCCTATTATTAAACTTGGCCAGTCGGACGTTGTGCAGGAGTGCAACTTTTGATGATATACAACGAAATATTGAGGTGATCAAAAGCCATTATTAGAGGATTTACGGTATTTTCTGTCCTCTGATCATTGATCTCTCTCCTTCGTGTCTCATTCAGCCATTAATCACCATGGCGATGTCCCATTTCCCAGCCCCTGCCGGCGGCCATCTTGGTGAGGGCGGCGTGAGCGAGCAGCCACCAGCTGTGGACGTGTCTATGATCCGTCCCCTCACGCTGAGATGTGTCCTACATTCAGTTCTCGGCGGACAGGAAGTCGGCGTTCCTATGAAGTTTTAATGTTCCCACAGCGGCTCGGTCCTCGCATCTGATTGGCTGAGTCAACGTTGACAGCCAATCAGCAGCACGCACACGCCAAAACAACCCTGGTCTGGGAGCAAGGAGCGCTCACTCCGACTGACTTTCATCCTCCAGAAAACAGAAAGCAGAAGACACTTCCTGTCCACCAGAGGACGCTCTACAACGTCCCTGTTAGTGATGGCGTTGCATAGTCTGGTCCACCAGATGCGCTCTAAGCAACGTCCCCTGTTTAGTGCTGGCTTTGCATAGTCGTATATCCACCAGAGGACCTCTCTACACCTCCCTGTTAGTGATGGCGTTGCATAGTCGTCCACTCTAGGACGCTCTAACAACGTCCCTGTTAGTGATGGTTGCGTTTGCATATCCTGTCCACCCGAGGACGCTCTACACGTCCTGTTAGGATGACGTTCATATTGTTGTCCCCCAGAGGACGCTCTACATCGTCCCCGTTCGTGATGGCTTGCATATCTGTCCCCAAGAGGACGCTCTACAACGTCCCGTTTGTGTGCGTTCATAGTCATGTCCCACAGAGGACGGCTACTACACAACGTCCCGTTAGTGATGGCGCTGCATATTGTCCCCCCAGAGGACTCTCTACCGTCCCTGTTAGTGATGGCGTTGCAATAGTCTGCCACCATAGGACGCTCTACAACGTCCCTGTTAGTGATGGCGTTGCATAGTCTCCCCCAGAGGACCGCTAACTAACAACGTCCCTGTTATTGATGGCGTTGCATAGTCTGTCCACCAGGACGCTCTACAACGTCCCTGTTAGTGATGGTTTGCATAGTCTCGTTCCACCGAGGACGCTCTACAACGTCCCTGTTAGTGATGGCGTTGTCATGTCTGTCCCCAGAGGACCTCTACACGTCCCGGTAGTGATGGCGTTGCATAGTCTGTCCACCAGAGGACCTCTACAACGGTCCCTGTTAGTGGTGGGTTGCAATATCTGTCCACCAGGACGCTCTACACTCGCCCCGTTAGTGATGGCGTTGCTAGTCTGTCCACCAGAGGACGCTCTACAACGTCCCTTTTAGTGATGGCGTTGCATAGTCGTCCTCCACCAAGAGCTCTCTACAACGTCCCTGTTAGTGATGGCGTGCATAGTCTGTCCACCAGAGGACCTCTACACGTCCCTGTTAGTGATGGCTTGCATAGTCTGTCCACCAGAGGACGCTCTACAAGGTCCTGTTAGTGAGGGCTTGCATAGTCTGTCCCCCAAGGGACCTCTCTAACAACGTCCCTGTTGTGATGGGCGTTGCATGTCTGTCCACCAGAGGACGCTCTAAACACGTCCCTGTTAGTGATGGTGTTCATAGTCTGTCCACCAGAGGACGCTCTACAAGTCCCTGTTAGTGATGGCGTTGCATAGTCTGTCCACAGGACGCTCTACAACGTCCCTGTTAGTGATGGCGTTGCATAGTCTGTCCCCCAGAGGACGCTCTACACACTGTCCCTGTTAGTGGTGGTGTTGCATAGTCTGTCCACCAGAGGACCGTCTAAACACGTCCCGTTATGATGTGGGCTTGCATAGTCTGTCCCCAGAGGACGCTCTACAACGTCCCTTAGTGATGGCGTTGCATAGTCTGTCCACCAGAGGACGCTCTACAACGTCCCTGTTGTGATGCGTTGCATAGTCTGTCCACCAGAGGACGCTCTACAACGTCCCGTTAGTGATGGCGTTGCATAGTCTGTCCCCAGAGACGCTCTCAAACGTCCCGTTAGTGATGGCGTTGCATAGTCTGTCCCCAGAGGACGCTCTACAACGTCCCTGTTAGTGATGGGTGTTGTCATATTCCCTGTGTCCACAGAGGCCACTCTAAACAACACGTCCCTGTTAGTGATTGCGTTGCATAGTCTGTCCCCCAGAGGAACTCTCCTAACTAAAAACAAACTTACCTCTGCGTTAGGGTGGGTTTTGCTAGGTTCTGTCCCCCAAGGAGCGCTGCTACAACGTTGTAATGTGTTTGATGATAATGAGGTTTCATTTTATCGCCAAAAGCTCAGAATTTGGAGGGAAATCTGCTGCGCAAAACAGGAAGAGGGCCCGGCCTTTCAAAATAAAAGCATTGTGTCATTGCTTAGGGATAAGAGGAGGGTGAGAATGAAATAATCTAACATGTCGCTCCTCTTCAGGCGGGAGGAGAAGAGGGCAGGACACAGCGGGGCTGATGGGAAATGAAGTCTGAACTAAAAACATCACAGAAGTAACCCAGAGCGTGATGTTTTGTATGTCATCATGAGTCCTAATTCCAAAATGAGAGTTATTTATAAACCGAATTACCTTTTTCAGCCTGCAATTAGTCTGAAATGCAGGATGTGTTGTGTTGTGTAATCATCTGTAATTATCCAACACCTTGGCCCCCCCCCCGGTACAGTTTGCTCGGAGCCCGGCGACGCCATGAATAAACCATGCTGAAGAATCAGATCACAGCGCCAGAGATGGATCATCAACACCAGAGAGACGGTTAGTCACAGAAAGACAGAAAGACAGACAGGTAGACAGACAGACAGACAGGTAGACAGACAGACAGACAGACAGGTAGGCAGGACAGGCAGACAGGTAGACAGACAGGTAGACAGACAGACAGGTAGACAGACAGACAGACAGGTAGACAGACAGACAGACAGACAGACAGATATCCCTCATGTTGTCTTCATGTTTTCCTATATCAATATTCTCTATAATTCGCCAAAATAACATGATTGATTCCACACATTGATTCCAACGCTCTTTGCCAAGTACAAGAGGACTCCATCTCCATCTTCTTCATCTCCCTTCATCCTTTTCATCTCCCTCCGTCTTGATCATCTCTCTCCATCTTCATCCTCTCCCTCCATCTTGATCTTCCTCATCTCCCTCCATCTTCTTCATCTGCCTCCATCTTCATCATTTCCCTCCATCTTCTTCATCTCCCTCCATCTTCTTCATCTCCCTCCATCTTCATCCTCTCCCTCCATCTTCATCCTCTCCCTCCATCTTTATCTTACTCATCTCCCTCCATCTACCTCATCTACCTCCATCCTCTTCATCTCCCTACATCTTCTTCATCTCCCTACATCTTCATCTCCTTCCATCTTCTTCATCTTCTCATCTTAAATCATGTCCCTCCATATTAAATCTCCCTCCGTCTGTCTTATATCCCTACATCTTCATATCTCCCTACATCGTCATCATCTCTACATCTATCTCTCCTACATCTTCATCTCTGCTAAATCATTGCATCATCTCCCTTACATCTAATCCTCTCCCTCCATCTTCATCTTATTTGTCTCCCTCCATCTTCATCTTCATCCTCTCCCTCCATCTTCATCCTCTCCCTCCATCTTCATCTTATTTGTCTCCCTCCATCTTCATCTTCATCCTCTCCCTCCATCTTCATCCTCTCCCTCCATCTTCATCATCTTTGCAAAACCAAATAAACTGCCCATAACTTCCCGCGTTGCATTAGTTCATAAATAATAAGAGTAAATATCATGATGCAGAAGGGACAGGAGGACATATCAGAAGATGGAGGGATGACAGAGGGATACAGACCGGGTGGATGAAGAGATGTTTACGTTGGACGATGAAAGGATGGAAAGAGGGTGAAAGGAGATGATGGAGAAGTCTGGGGGGGGGAAGGATGATGGAAAATAAAATGATAATAACATGTGTGGAAAGATGATAAAGGGATGAGGACGGAGGGGTCTGAAACCTCACGGAGGGAGAGAAGACAGATGAATGATAACGGGGGAGAGATGATAGAGAAAGACAATCAAGAAGACAAAAAAGATGGAGTGAAAAAGGAGGGAAGAAGAGTGACTACACGAACCATTTTCTGACAATTCTGACTGATAGAAGACAATAAAGAGGTGTGGAAAAAGATAAAGGGATGATGGAGGGATGTTCAGAGCGACACAACAAAAGCATGGGAGGTGTGATGTCAGGGAAAAGAAGGATGGAGGATGGAAAGAAAGAGCAGGGATCTTCAGACGCAGCATGAAGGAAGATGAAGGGATGATGGAGTGATACAAATTAAAAGATGGAAGGTGTGATGACAGGAAAGGAGAAGGATGGAGGATTGACTGCAGGAATGAAAAAGGGATGTAGATGAAAATGAGAGACGAGAGTTTAAATGTAACAGGCATGATGGAGGGATGACTACAGGGAGAAAGCTAGAAAAAGGAAGATGGAAGATTGTTTTTAAAAGAATGATGGAGGGAACGGAAACAAGTGAAAAGACGGAAAGATGTAAATATGGACGGAGGGATGTTTAGAGGTGTAATAAAAGAAGAGAGGGGTGATGGAGAGATCGAATGATGGAAAGAACGATGGAGGAATTAGGGATGGAAGTGTTTCAAGGGCGGTTAGAAGAATGATGGATGGATGAAGAGAGAAAGGAGGATGGAAAGAAGATGCGAGGATGTTGAAACATTAAGGAAGATGAAGGGATGATGGAGAGGTGAGAGAAAGAAATGAAAAAAAGAGATTAGGAAGTTAGTTTGGTTCTTAGTCTAGGAGGAAAGATGGATGGATGAAAAGAGACGGAAGAAAGAGGACAGACAGGTGTGAAGATGGAGGGATGTTCAGACGAAT
>NC_045741.1:33328275-33328693 GCF_008692095.1 Etheostoma spectabile
GATGAAGGGATGAAAGGACAGACAGGTGAAAAGATGGAGGGATGTAGCATGAAGAAAGATACAGAGATGGCGGAGTAATGGTTTAGAGAGGAAGATGGAGAAGTGGAAGGAAGGGAGGAGAGAAAAGGAAGATGAAAGAAGGAAGGATGGATGAAAGGAGAGAGAGAGAGAGAGATGTGGAGTAAACAGATGGATGTCCAGAGGCAGCATGAAGAAAGATGAAGAGATGATGGAGGGATGGAAGTGTAGGTTTAGACGGGATGATGGAGAGGTGGAAGATGGAGGGATGACCACAGGTGGAGAGGTATAGATTGAAGGATGAGAAGACAGACGGGAATGGAGGGATGAATGGCCGGATGGAAGAAAGTTTGGATCCCTCCATCTTCACATGTAAAGATGGAGGGATGTTCAGACGAAT
>NC_045741.1:33328703-33337762 GCF_008692095.1 Etheostoma spectabile
GATGAAGGGATGAAAGGACAGACAGGGATGTAAAGATGGAGGGATGTTCAGAGGCAGCAGATAGAAAGATAAAGGGATGACGGAGGGATGAAGGTATACTCGGAATGAAGAAGGTGGAGGGATAAAGGGATGACTAGGAAGAGGAAAGAAAAGGGAAGGATGACGAATGATAGATGAAAGGACAGACAGGGATGTAAAGATGGAGGGATGAAAGGACAGACAGGGATGTAAAAGATGTGAGGCGCTACTGACCAAACGGAAAGAAAGGGATGTACCCGCATGGAGGGATGAAAGGACGAGCAGGGAGGGAAAGTGGAGGGGAAGACTGGACCGGGATTGTAAAGATGGGAGGATGAAAGAATTATTAGACAAGGGATGGAAAGATGAAGGGTGATAAGGCAGACAGGGCTGTTAAAGTATGAGAGGGATGAAAGGACAGACAGGGATGTAAAGATGGAGGGATGAAAGGACAGACAGGGATGTAAAGATGGAGGGATGAAAGGACAGACAGGGATGTAAAGATGAAGGGATGAAAGGACAGACAGGGATGTAAAGATGGAGGGATGAATAAGGAAGCAGGATGTAAAGATGAAGGGATGAAGGACAGACAGGGTGTAAAGATGAGAGAGGAGAATGACAGGACAGAAAGCGTGCGTGTTTACGATTCTTGAAATAGGATGAGGAATGGGATTGGAAGGTCCTGAGGGCGGGTATATGAGATCAATTTCAAAGCGGTGGATAAGAGAATGAACAGAGTGGAAGCCCGTGTCAAAAAAAAAAATAAGAAAAAAGGATTGGCACGGGAATTCTGTTGCGTTGCCCCAGATCCAGGACTTAATTTGTCAGCTCTCTTTTCTAACCCCTACGCCCACCACACCATCACACATCCCAACACACTGGCCGCTCGGGGTTGTATAGTGCTGTAGTAAAGTTGGTGGATTGATGTTACGTGTTGTGTGCTGTACCGTTGCTCGTGCTGTGTCTGGCCCGTTGCGTGGGAGTGGAGTGTGGGTGGTGTTAGGGGGGGGGGGCGGGGGTGCGGTTTGTACCCGGTTTTTTGACAGATTCACTCATTAACCCACCCGCACCCCTCATGCAGAATTTTTAAAACAACCCTTCAAAGCCAGTGCACCAGTCCCCCTGCCTTCACCGTGCTACCATGTCTCGCAAACAGCGGGATAAAATTTTATTCATAAACCGAAAAAAGATGGAATGTTATCGTCATTTATTCCCGAATAATCCCGGATTTTCACACGATGTGATGCATCGTATGTCCGCGACGTCTTTTTCCCAGCGGTAAGCTGATTCTGAAAATTAAAACATGCTGCGAGCCTAATGAATGCGATAATGAGGGAAATGATGGCGGAAGGTTCGTACGGCGGGGCTTTGTGGGACACTGTCTCTTAAATCCTCGACGAACGACATCATATTAGCTGGATGAGACAAAAACCAAAAACACAGGGCGCAATAGATATTCTTTTATTGTTTGGAAATATTCATTTTGACCAGGTCCGTTGTCGGATCCACGCGGACAAAACAATGGCCAGGTAACATTCAGTTAATTGGCGTACCCCGGTATAGCACGGACTCGCGTTTATCTGTCGCTATCACTGGGTGAACCTTGGAACCCTGGTGGACTTCATGGCATTGGCTAGCAGGATTGGTTTCAGGCCCCGAACCAGAGGAGCGATACTTTCAGTCCAGGTAGAGGTGGGGGGGGGGGGCGGAGGAGAGAAGAGAGATCATGAGAGCGATGTTATGATTTCTGGATCGTTGCTTTTTTGGCCTCGAGACTTGCTTTGACTTAGTCGATTGAGAGTCGTCCCAGATGTTTCGAGTGATACGAGTGGATTCCCGCCACAGGTTCGTACGACTCTGCGCCGGCCCAGGCTCTGACCGTTTGTACCCAGATATCCTAGGCACCGTTGTGCCAGATGGTTCCAGTACGACCCGGATAGGTATATGTATGTATGATGTTGTATGGCTATGTCTGTATGGCATGTATGTCTGTGGTATGTCTGTTTCTATGTGCATGTATGTATGGTATTAGTGTTGGTTTTCTTGCATGTCTCGATCTAGTAGAGCGTATTGATCTTTATGGGCTTATGTATGTTCTGTCTTGTAGCCGAGTTGTATGCCTGTCTGGTATGTGGTAGTCTGTATGTATGGTATGTATGTATGCATGTATATATGTCTGAGGGATGTATTGTCGGTATTAGGATGCCTGTATGTATTGCAGTCTGTCTGTCTTGCAGTCTATCGTATGCATGTTCTGTATGTCTGTCTGTCTTGGTCTGTCTGTATGTATTGATGGATGTATGTCTGTCCGTTCTGTCTGTCGCTGTATTTATGTTCTGATGTACTGTAGGTCGACGGTCTGGCTTTTTGCCTGTAGTGTAGTGTACGTACGGTCCATGTTGTAGGCCCCTGCATGTTTTTTCTGGTAGGTAGTCGTCGATGTCATGTCTCTGTCTGTTGTATGCTTGCATTGGTCGTTGTATGTTTTTAGTATGATGTATGTATGGCGGCCGGTAGGTCTGCCTGCCTGCTGTATGTCGTGCCGGTCTCATAGTCTGTCTGTCTGTAGTATGTATGTGCAATGCATGTAGTATGATGCGCATGTATGCTATGTATGTATGTATGTAGGTCTTGTATGTAGTAGTCGCAATGGAGTGTATGTACGCATGTATGTAGGTAGTATGTCTGATGGTGGCTGTATGTAGTATGATGATATGACCGGCACGTCTGTAGTGTAGTCTGTGTGCCTGTATGTATGTGTGTCTGAAGTCTGTATGTGTGAATGTACTGTATTTTCTTGTATGCATGTATGTCACTCACGGAAGTATTGTATAGTCTGTAGTATGTATGTATGCATGTGTATATGTATGTATTTATGTAGCCTATGTATGTATGTATATATGTAGCTTAGTGTATGCATGCATATGCAAACACACTATGTCCACCAGATATACTATACTATATTCTATATTCTATATACACACATTCAATGTGTGTATATATGTGTGTCTGTAGGCTATATATTTATGTATATAAAAAAATGTATATGCATTTACTGTACTGTAAATGTACATAAGCTGAAGCTTCTGACCCTACTCTTTGGTTACGATCAATAAAATTCATTCATTCATAAATACTGCACTTAAGTACACATTAGAGGTACTTTTCTTTGAGTGTTGCCATGTTCTGCTACTTTCTACTTGTACTCCACTACATCTCAGAGGTAGATATTGTACTTTTTTTTACCCCACTACAGTGTTTTCACTCGGCTTGTGGAAGACTTTAGGTAAGTTTTTCATTAACAAGTCAATATTTTTTTGAACCAATGTTATATTTTTACTATATCTATGTGTAAATAAAAAGACAGAGCAGATAATAAATACATAACCTCCTTATTAAGCTGCATGAAGTATTTAAAAAGCCACTTGAATCAGCTGGAAAATGCAAAAACAAAACATGGAACACCATGAAAAATTCACTTTTTGACATGACTGGAATAAGAGAAAATAAAGAAAATGATATCCAAATATCAAAAACCAACTTTAGATATTCTGTAGCCTGTGTTATCTAAAGATGGAGGTTTTGGAAGCTTATTGTAGTTTTTTGGAAACAGAGGCAGAGTGACAGCTCTTTCTTGACTCTTCTTTAAATGTTTCAGGATGTTAAAATTATAACAAAGATATGTTTTTGTCTCACAGACACACGCCAACTGTCAGATTAATGTGACGTTTTGGTTTTTAAGGCCATAAATCACGGAGGAGCGAGCAGCTTCATCTGGAGAAACACAAGCGATCTTCGGCGGGGAGGGAGCGTCACGCTGTCTTCGGCCACGTTTTGTGTGACGTCACCACGTCGCCCCCCCCCCCCCCCCCCCCCCCCCCCCCCACCTGGCTGGGCTTCGAGCCTCCCAGCGGCGAACGAGACAATCTGCCACGCTCTGAATATGTGATGAGGAAGAGGAGGGAGGGAGGGAGGAAGAGGAGGGACGTCCAGGGGTTTCAGCACCATGGACAGCACACGACCAGGCTAATGACGCGTTCACGTACAGCTGGGAAATTTAACCTCTCTCTCTCTCGCTCTATTTTTTTGGGGGGACTTAGACTTCTCTTTATTAATTCTTCTGGGATGACTCCCACAAGGAAATGGAAATTCCCAGCTTCCGTTTTCAGCAGCTTACAAAGAAATGTATGAAAAAAAAACTACACTATAGAGAGAAAAACAGTAGAAAAATAACAAAAATAACAATAAACCTTCGGCTTTAAAAAGATATTTACCATAAATTATCAGTTAAGAGAAGTTAGAGCACACACACACACACACATCTATATAAATATATATATATATAAAACTATTTACGTAGATTTTCTAGCATTGTATTTGAATGCACCATTAGATTAGACCCCTAATGAGCTGTCCTTGGTGCTGAAAGTGACCCTGACCAATGTTTCCTTTTTTTAAATTATAAAATAAACAAAGAAACATTGTATATATATATATATATGTTTGCCAAATCTTCTCTGCCCATGCCAAACAGTTTATTCTGCCAGATTGGATGATTGAAGTTTAAAGAAATAAAACTTATTGGCAAATCTACCAATTTCTTCACTTCACCAGCCGGAGCCCGAGTAGCGTGTAAAGGAACAAGCGACAGCCTCGACAATCTGTCCCTTGTCTTCATGCTGGACGGACACAGGGACGGCGTCCCACCCTTCAACCAGTGTGTGTGTTTGTGTGTGTGTGTGTGTGTCTGTCTCTGTGTGTGTGAGAGTGTGTCTGTCTCTGTGTGTGTGTGTGTGTGTGTGTGTGTGTTGGTCTTTACATTGTTAGCGTCAGATCCCGACACAGAAACAACAGAGAGAGACAACAGTAGCTTTCAGTACTTTTACTTCATGGAAGCCGATTACGCAAACACATCACAATGACCTGAGCTGTGTGTGTGTGTGTGTGTGTGTGTGTATGTGTGTATGTGTGTGTTTGTGTGTGTGTGTGTAGCAGATGTCACAGGTTTTCTCCATCAAACTAACGAGCCTAAGAGTAAAAGTGTGTGTGTGTGTGTGTGTTTATGTAACCGCCCACACACCTGAGCACCGACATGTGTGCACGAGTTATGGACACGCTCTGATTAAAGACACGTGTGTGTGTGTGATAGAGTGTGTGTGTGTGTGTGTGATAGAGTGTGTGCGGTCAACTCCACCTTTATGCAGAGAGGCGGCACGCTGGGTCATTTTAACAGAGATTTCTTCAGCAGCTTCTTCTTCTAACAACAACATTAGAAACGAGAATAAAGTGCAACAAACAAAACATGTTGGAAATAACTTCACGTGTATAAATATTATCCAGAAACGGAGTGGATCACAACCATTAACCCACGGTTTGAGAGTTTACTTCAGAGTTTTAACACAAGAGACGACGTAGGAACTGGTTTTAGTGCAAGATGTGTTTAGGTCGCTGAGACTAGAGCCCGACCGATATACCGGACGATATATCGGACGATATTACGCATTTCACGATATATCGTGGGCGACAATATCTGCATTTATAATGGACGATTTAAATTGATTTATTTTTTGTAAAATATTCCTCAAAATCATTTATGACAAATAAATGATTTTGAATTTAAATGAATTAACATTTAAAAAATAAAAACAGACCGTCAATCATGTCATGAAGGACTTTAAGTTTCATGTCTTAAGTTTGTAATTTTCTACATTTTATTTATCATGACTTTAATATAATTTGATGTTCTGCTGTGAGAATAAAACAAATACTTTAGTGAGAACTCATCAATAACCAATGTTAGGGAAATCTGTTTTGTTAATAATTTCTGGATTTAGAAAAAAATATATATCAGGCTATCAGATTTTTAAATAACCAAATATTTATATTGCATCAGCCCTAACCCTCGTGTTGTCCTCCCGAGACAGAAAATCACCATTTTGTCCCTTTTTCAGACTCTTTTTTTACTTGTCGCCAACGCCACCTCACTAGTTTTACTACTTATTGGAGCTCGTGGTCAATAACCCTCATTTATATAGAATTATAGCTAATAGAGTTAAAAAAGCAGAAATTATGAATTATTTAGGGGTATGAAAGTGATCAGTTGTATTTATAAAGATCGTTGGAAGGAATCTAATCCATTTTTATGGTAATTTGGTTAAAAAGAAACTCATATTTCAGGATATAGAACATTATTAAGAGGGTCAGATTTGACCGGGAAACGGAGGGTTAAAGAGCCTTTCATCGCGGGCTTCTAGTCGAGACCCCCGCCTTCAGTGCATATGGTTATTAAAATAATAAAACCCAACAATGTAACATGGAATATAAATAAGGTGAGACTGGGGTCAGTTAGAGTGGAGAGAGAAATCTCTCAGCTTCCTCTAAACCAGCTCGAGGCAAACTGGTGTATTGCCTCCTCATAACATCAATTACTACAGTAACTCAGAGTTAGTCGCGACCTCAACTCGCCATAATTGTGTGTGTTAAAAATTCTGATAAAAGAGACATGCAACGGATACTACCAATGGGCGAAAGTTACGCGTTCAGCCGGAAGTTCCAGAGCTCCTCTCGTGAGCACAGTTTGAATTGCCCCGCCAATCGGAGTTCCACGCTAGGAAACAATCATAAGACAATAAAAAAGGCCCCCCCTTTAAAAAACTTAGCTTGGGCAACCGTAGTAACCTCCGAGTTTAACGGTTGTCAACCCGAACAGTTGTAGTAACGTAACGCTAACTGCGATTATTTAACAGACATGCAGAATATACCGAACATTGTCCGGTGTTAAACATATAACTATATAGCTAACGTGAAACGTTTTAGTAATAGCTAAAGCTATAATTATATTTACCGTTCGCTTTGCATATAGTAACGTTTAACGTGAGTTTAACGTTAGCTGGGGCGTTGATAGCGGACAGTTTAAAATTTATTCAATATCTCAACGGTTAACCGAGCGAAACCACATAAAGAAATACCTCTCAAAATTAACTTAAATTACGCGTTTCATGTAAAAACATCAGTGAACTGTTCAGAAGAGACCGTACAAAACCGTTAATATATTTAATAACTCACAGTCAAACATATAGGTCCAGACACAGTCCCTACTCTTCCGGCCTAACGTTAACTGACTACCGTTGACGTAACGATTGACTTCTGCCCGTGACATTTGAATATTAAACATTTAATAGTTTTAGCTATTAGCGAAAAGACGTGATCTCACCTTTGAACCCCGCTGTGCTGGCCGTGTGCCAAAAGGCACAAAGTCCGTCCAGAGAGTGAAACGTAAGCACAGACGAAGATACCGATGAACCATGAAATCACCCATAGAAACAAATGAGCGTTCCCTCACTTCCACTTAAGCAAGAGCGGTGCTCCGGTTAACGAGAGTCCGTGTTAACCTGGCGACCGCATCCCGAAAGCGTCTGTTGTTGCCGTGGTGACGGGCAGCTGTTGAAAACAGAGTCTATTGCTGCCGCCTGGAGCTTCCCATGTCCATCCGTCCCGTCTCATGCGGGAGCGTGTCCCAACGGTAAATCCAAGGGTCGAAAATGCAAACCGCGAATATTTTTTTTTTTTAAATTCATTTATTGAACAAAATTATATATAGATATATAATTTATTAATATAATATATATAAAATAGCAATTTTTTTATTTTAACCTACACATGTCTATAAGAAAATGCAGACTATCATCTGAGAATAAAAACACTTAAAATATAATGTTTGTCTATAAATATTATGCAGCTTATAGGCAACTCAAAAATCCTTCTGCCCATCCCCTAGTTTCTACTTTTCTCTATATCTCGATATCGTATTTTAGAACCCTCAGATTTCCGTTGACACCCTCCGCCTGAAACGAGACCGCATGAAGACGGACTAGACGCAATCCCTTAACGTTTAGGGCCAAAAAATACATACATTTCTGATCAGCTACTACACTATGCCCCCCCCCCCCCTCTCAGGTCATCTGGGAACAGTCTGCTTTCTGTCCCCGAGTCCGAACTAAACATGGTGAAGCCCGTTCGAGTTTCGATGGCTTCCTCATATCTGGAATAAACTACCAAAACCTGCAATACCCGCTGCTACTCTCAGTCTTAAATCAAGGCTGAAGAACCTTCGTTTGCTGCTGCCTTTCTTTAATGAATCTCATTTCTTTAATTTGCATATGCTGCCCTGTATTCTCTGTGTTTTTATGGTGGTCTAATGTTTTAACTGTCTATTCATGTGTTTGTACCGGTTTTTAAGCGTATGACTTTTAACTGTTTGTACCTTGTTTTAATCTGTTTAAAACTGATTTCGTGTAAATCACTTTGATTGCCTAGTGCGTGAGAATGTGCTAGTTCAAATAAAAGCTGGCCCTTGCCTTGCCTTTAAGGACGATTTTAATTTATTTAATCATAAAAAATGCATTCATCAAAGTCCTTTCTATGAACAAGTAATTATTTCGCTAATTAATAAGCCAAAAATAAAACAGACCGTCACCATGTTGTGAAGGACTTTAAGTTTCACGTTAAAGTTTGTATTTTTCTACTTTTATTTAATCAAACTTTTATATAATTTGATGGTTCTGTTGTGGAAATAAACCAAAGATGTTAGTGAGAACTCATCATAACTATAACACTTCAAAAGAAATCATATTTCAGATATAGACATTTATTAAGAGGGGTCAGATTTACCGGGAAACGAAGGGTTAGAAGAGTCCTCACTCGCGTCTGGCTTCTAGTCCGAGACCCCCGCCTTCAGTGCACTATGGTTTATAATAAATATTAAAACCCAACAGTAACGAAGCCTATAAATAAGGTGAGGACGGGGGTGTAGAGTGGAGAGAGAAATCTCTCACTCC
This sequence comes from Etheostoma spectabile, assembly GCF_008692095.1. NCBI lineage: Eukaryota > Metazoa > Chordata > Actinopteri > Perciformes > Percidae > Etheostoma > Etheostoma spectabile. Next base: position 33,337,559 of record NC_045741.1, read on the forward strand.
TCCGCCTCCCCTCCCTCCTCCCCTCCTCCTCCTCCTCATGCGCAAGCGCCAAGTCGCTCTTCCGACCTCCGGATCATCATCCCCGGCCCCCCCCCTCAACCAACCGCCCATATCTTCAGCTGTCCTTATCAAAATAAGCCGAAAATCCTCCAAAAAAATACTATCGCACTAATAACAGACTTGAATGACAAGCTGAGTCATCAA
>NC_045741.1:33337787-33337911 GCF_008692095.1 Etheostoma spectabile
CTCAGATTTATAAAAAACATATATCTTCTGTTACTGTGTTATGTAACATTCTTCTTCTCCTTCTTCTTCTCTGCCTCCTTCTTCTTCTTCTTCATGTAGAAACACAGCGTGCGTTTAAGTCTTG
>NC_045741.1:33337921-33344874 GCF_008692095.1 Etheostoma spectabile
AGTCGTACATTCCTAACATCTGCCCAACATGTTTTTGTTTTTTTAAATTAAGTTGCATTGACGCTGCAGAAGCCTGAGTAGTGTAGTACGTATTTAACAGGCGGCCTTTGAGCATTACATGCATTTGAATATTACTCAAATATTTAAATAAATAACTGAAATTAAAATGATATTCCGATGTGTGGACTCCGTCTCTGCACGAGACAGATATTAACAGTCACACCAATACTAACTAACGACAGTTAACAGAACCTAACTAGACGAAAAAGACTAAACAGTGAAACTTACTACTTACTACTAAAAGGACGAACGACTGACTCAACTGAACGTAATTAACGGGAGTAACTAACGAAACACACTTACTACTAACTAACTTAACAGAAGGACTAAGGCAGTACTTAAGTAGCGTACGAAGAGACATAAAGCAAAGTAGGGACGAAATGAGCGGACGACCACGAACGACACCGGACGTGACGAGGACGGACTAAACGAATCGGACGGGAGAACGAAGGGACGAACACGGAAACTGGACGAATCTAACTAACTTACTAACTAACTTACTAACTAACTTACTAACTAACTAACTAACTTACTAACTTACTAACTAACTAACTAACTACCTAACTAACTACCCATCCATGGCACTTTGTTAATCCTGCTTCGTAGTCCAGGCGTCTGGTCACAGAGACGCGGGATACACAGACCACGTGTGTGTGTCGTCATAACAACAGAACCACCACCAGTGAGTTTGTAAATGTTGTATTTCTGTCCCAATCCTCCCCGTCTGGCGGAGGACACACAGAGACAAGCTCGTTGTCCTTTCCGTCCATGGTGTGGTGGACCACCGCGGCTGTTGTCTCCAGACGTTGGAGGTCTGGACCGAGGAGGGAAGGTGGAGCCGGTGCGTCCTCTCAAACGACCAAGTGCTTCACAGCCGCGGGCTGGTTCTGAGACTTTGATGGGGCTTTGATGACGCCAAAACACAGGATGAAGAGGAAGCCGGCAAACAGCCCGCAGATGAGGACGCTGAGGTCGAAATGGACACCTGATGGAGACACAGACACTAAAGTTGCAGTAGCTGGAATACCACGTACACATGTGTACTCATAGGAGGGGTATATGGAGGGGGGGAGGGGGGTATCATGTTATCAAGAACCATTTTTAAATAGATTTATTTCCCCAGAATCGTTTTGATTCAGCTAAATATTTTCTGTTGCTACTGTAACGCCGACCACATCGTATCAGTTTCCAGCTAAACAAAGCGAAAGCAGAAGATCCTCGTTATGTTCTTTACTAATGAAATAAACGTCAGACTTAGCGACTGACACGCAATGTTAATTCTTCTTAGAAAACAATCAGTTCTTAGAAATGTCTCACGATATTTTGTCTCTAGAAGAGTTTCATTAAAAAGAAAAGCCCAATAATATTGAATCCCAATAGTTAGAACTGCGATAAATGGAAATCCAATCTGCGCCCGTGTATCGTGAAAATATCTAATCAGGACAAGAGACTACCAATAGCATGACTCAGCGCCTACCAATAGCATGACTTAGCGTCTACCAATACCCTGACTCAGCGTCTACCTATACCCTGACTCAGCGTCTACCTATACCCTGACTCAGCGTCTACCTACTACTGCAGCCGCACCAACCTGACTCACATCTCGCAAAGATGACTCACGCTACCAACTAGCATGCATTACATCCCACTCAACTCAGCTATACCTGTACGCAGCTATCCAATACCGCGTGACTCACGCGCTACTTATACCCTGACTCGCACTACCAATACGCCTGACTCAGCGTCACCTATACTGCTCAATACCGGTCACCTATCCCTGACTCAGCGTCTACCAATACCGACTGACTCAGCGTCTACTAATATACCGACATCACATTCTACCTATACCCTGACTCAGCGTCTACCTAACCCTGTACTCACGTCCCTAACCATGATCCGGACTCAGCGTCTACCTTATACCTGACCACATTACCGCATCAGGCTCATACCCTGACTAGCAAACCAATCCCTGACCCAGCAATCCTACATGACTCCAGGCAGGTCTACCTATACCCTGACACAGCGTTACCTATACCCATGACTTCAAGCGTCTAACGGCTATTACCTGACTCGCGACCATACAGATCACGTCTACCTATACCCTGACTCAGCGTCTACCTATACCCTGACTCAGCGTCTACCTAAATACCGCTCAGCGTCTACCAATACCCGACCTATCAGCGTCTACCTAGTACCCTGACAGTCACATGCGTCTTACCAACACCACGACTCACGGCGACCACCCACGACTCAGCTGCGGTGCTACCAATACGCACGACTCACCGTCTAACCAATACTACCACTCAGCACTACCAATACCATGCCTCGAAGTCTACCAATAGCGATGACTGCACGTCCTTAATAAGTTTTGCGATTCAGTCTCAGAGTCGGGTCCGGTTCGCAACCTTCTGACCCCTTCTCAGTCGGAGCTGAGCCACTCGAGATATTTTGGGGTACGCGGACGCGTCTCGGTCCTCCAAGACTTTGACAGACGGAGAAAAACAAAGATTGTACTGAAATTTAAAAACAAATTCAGGACAAACGGGTTGAAATATCAAGTTAGCGCGAAAGACAAAGCTGATATGTGGGGTTGTCGCCCTAAAAAACCAGATAGTACTCGTTAGAGAAGGGACAGCTCTCCAACCGTATAACGATTTATGCCAAAAGTATTGTTAACCACAGAAGAAAAATAGTACCAAACAACCCGGCATTTCCTTTCTAATATTACAGTAAACTAGGCGGTGCTCAGTCACCTTTAGCTCACGCGCCAACTTCCGGCCTGAGCGGCCCGCGCTTGATGCCCATTTCTCTCCACTTTCACATCTATCCGCTTCTCTCTATCTAATAAAGGGAAAACCCCGCCAAAAAAAAATAAAAAATGTGTCATAACAACTTTGAGGTGTAGCATATCTGGCGAAGGGGGGGGGTTTAAAGGGCGCCATTCCTCAATCCATGTTCCCAAGCTTTTTTCACTAAGACCCAAAGAAAATCGGTGTCCTCCCGGGCCCATTACAAAAATACACATGAATCATGGTACACTCTACATTTTAAATGTGGACAAAAGGCGGAACAAACCATGAATTTAAATTTATGTGAAGATAATTATTCCATTATAACAGTAAACCAAACAGAAAAGGTCTCTATTCTCCTTCCTGTGTCTCACCCCCCTCCTCAACTCTATTTTCTACACCTCCCATCATCACCTCAGACCCACACCAACAGTTAAAAAAGAAATGCTGACTGAATTTAATGAAGTAGTGTGTGTCTGGTTGAAGATATCAACCACTGATTCTATCAGGTTCGTTTTTGAGAGTCCCGTTGTGAGGTCACGCTGAGCAGTTTAGTCTGTTCTCTGCCAATTGGCGACCAATAAAACGGGTCTGTCACCATTTGGTGGGTCCCGACCCTAAGTTTGGAAACATTGCTCAGACAAGTGACAGATTAACACCAGAGCAACTCCCCCGTACATTGATAGTCTCTTTGTGGGGTTTTGTTTTCTTTGGAGAGTGTGTGAGACTCTTTTGGTCATGTTGTGTTTCTTTGGGAGCTGTTTTACGTCTCTGTGTGTCATTTGGCATCTCGTGGTCAATTTGTGTTTCTTTGTGGTAGGTTGGCGTTTCTCTTTTTCACCTTGTTTTATACAGGTTGTTACTCATGTGGTGTCTAAAAGGTTGGACAGAGCATGAGATGACATGAATAACAAAACCTCAAATAGGTTAAAGACAAAACTAGTACATTAGATCTGAGAAAAGCCTTTTAGATTGAATGAATGAATGAATAAGAATGAATGAATTCTTCGTTGGCCTCAGGGTGCTGCACCTAAACTAAGGAGGGGAATACCAGGACCAGTTCATACCAATAACTTGATTTACGTCAGTGATGCAAAATTATAACTAGGATTTTGCAAACTAGGGCAAGCAAGAATTATTTCCATCACTTTTCTAGAAACAATAGAAAAGAAAAGTCAATGACGGTTTCGGTTCTCGCCAAGTTGAAGTCTAGGACTTGTTTTGAATGACCAACCGTCCAAACCCCCAAAAGATCAATTGGTTTATTAATCACATAACGAGTCAAAGAAAAGCTGCAAAACATGATTACCAAATAAAAAATAAGCTGCTGAGCAATGTTTGGAACAACAACATATTGTGACGTTAATATTTAACCAAGAGGAAGAAGAACAAGAGACAACAGGCTAACGACAAGATCCGAAAGTCACAAAAATCACAGAATTTATTTAATTTATTTCTGTTTTTGGTTTTTTTTTAATGTGAAAAAGCAAGGTTTTAGCCACAGCATCATGGAAGACAGGTGGAAAACTCCAGACACTGCAACGTTGTGCTTTCTCGAAAGGCATAACATCATGGCAGAAATCCCGGCCGCCCGCCTCCCTACCGAGGCTGTCGCTAATGGAAAGGCAGCGCAGGTAACCTTTACCTTTACTACCGCTAGCAATTTAGTGCTCAATGCTAAAGAAAGGCTAAGATAACACAAACGGTCTAACGTGCTCGGCGGAGGCAGCGGCAGCACTCAATGACGTTTCTGTGAAATGCGCTGCACTTTTGATGAGAAGACAATATGACAAAGCTCAGTCCCGTTTACGGGCGGGTCAGAATTGAGAAATATTTAAATAATAGCCGTTAGATGATTTGACGCCAGCCTCTGCTTCCTGGCGTTGGCGAATCCCTCCAGGCTCCACCATCATCCGAGCGTTGTCTCAGACGCGAGGTGAGACGGTGTGTATCAATCAATACCAGTGTAATGGCCAATTATGGCTGAGATATGGGTGTGTTAATATTGTGGAGTGTGGTGTGGGATGGGGAGGTCTGCGTAAATGGTTTAGCTGGTACGGTCACCTTCGCACCTGTTTTGTGGGTGTTGACTTGCGTTATACGGGAAACAAGGTAGGTGGGAGGGGAATCTGGATCGCGAAGGAGCCACATACAGTATTTTCAACCTCAGCTGTGGTAGATCAATTTTTTTGATCTTGTCGTGGTCTCGCTTTTAATCACCCAAGTTATCTTTTTGTATGTGCTTTTATTGCAACTCGTTGGCAATAAAGATTAACTACGACTGGGACGGCGGACGCTCCTTATTGGCAACAGCAAGATTGAAAATGGCTTCAGATTCCCCCGGGGCGTTGTTTGTGGACGATTGCCACTACCCCAGGTTCATGCTAAACCTTTATAGGAATCTCACGTCCTCGCGATGACAGGTGAGCCACATCTACCAGACCCTCCCATGACTGTCCCACAGAACACGTGTACGGTGCCCGAGTCTGTGCGGTCCTGAGTCGGACAACACGAAGTCTGGTCGTCCTTCTGTGAGGACGGCTGTTGTCCCATGGAACTCCGTCCAGCACAGTGGTCACCTGAGACCGCCTGGACCGTCGACTCTTCACGTAGAAAAAAAACGAAACCAAGGCCTTGAGCCTTTGTAGGCAGCTACCAGTTCACAGACGAACAGTAAGAGAGGTGGCGACTGTGATGGTTGGTGGAGAAGGGCCACCCTCCAGTGTATGGCCTGGTTCTCCTACATGCCTCATAGATGTCTGGGTCACCTTCACTTAAACTGTCCCGTGTTTGAGGAGACAGAGAAGGAACGCTTAAAAACTCTATCTTCCACATTTCTGCTGGTGGCACTTAGGTCCTTCTTGGTTTAGTGGTAGTGGGCATATAAAGGTAAGCCTTTAACTCACCAGAGAGCCCAGACGTCAGAAGGCTTCCGGAGCTCAGATGCCTGCAGATCATCTTCTCACCTGTGAGAGGAGACAGAGGTGAAGATACACAACACATGAGCTCAAGTTCACATATAGTTACAGGTACACAGGAGCGAGGACAATATCCACGTCTGGTGGAGACTCTTCCTCTTTGTACTTTATTACAGAGACAGAGCAGAGGGACCTATACATATAACATAAGAAGGTGGACTTCTTCCTCTGTGTACTTAGTACGGACAGAGAAGAGGACATTACAGACTGGTGGGAAAACATGTCTTCTTAGCTGTGGTACTTAATTACAGGACAGAAGAGGACATATACAGATCTGTGGTACTGGTCTTCCTCTGTGGTACTTATACAGGACAGAGAGATGGACATAAGCACTCTGGTGATACGCTTCTTCTAGGTGTACTTATTCCCGGAACAGAGAGAGGGACATAGACCTTCGAGTGGTACTTCTCCTCTGTGGTACTTAATGACGACAGAGAGAGGACATATACAGTCCTGGTGGTACTATCTTCCTCTGTTTCCTTATACAGGACAGAGAGAGGAACATCTACATTCTGGTGGTACTTCTTCCTCTGTGAGTACTTTATTACAGGACAGAGAGGAGGCCAGATACAAAATCGGTGGGACTTCTTTCTTCTGTGGACTTAGACACCCCCTAGCAGATAGCAGTAATGGTATGTGCGGTCACAAGAAGTTTGTCAGAAAGAACAAAGAATGTTGTGTGTTGAGTTTTGAGCGAAAGGCGACAAAGGATCAATTTAACGGATTTGGGGGTTTCAGCTTGCTGTTAGGGAGGCGGGCTTTAGCGTCTTCCTACACCCTAATAAAAGTTAGAAAACTGTAAATTTCCAGTTTTTTTTCCCATCTTTGCCGGCTGCAGTCACTTGATATGAGACCTGGATACTCGTGGTCTTTATGGCCCCATCTTAAGTTAGTTGTTTCCACTAAAGAACAAGAATTTTTTTCCATTTCTGAAGACCGAGTAGGTTTCGACAGTAATACGAGTGCATGTGACTGGTTCTCGTGGATGCTAAATAATGTTTGGCCGACATCGTCCATGTAGATGCCAGACTATGACTCGGCACAACCCTATATTTACCTTACAGGTATGTAGGAAGTTATACCTAAATGTTTGAGTTAGAAAAGCAGAAATTCGGAATTATTGAGG
>NC_045741.1:33344899-33345038 GCF_008692095.1 Etheostoma spectabile
GTCTACCAATACCACGACTCAGCGTCTACCAATACTACGACTCAGCATCTACCAATACCATGACTCAGAATCTACCAATAGCATGACTCAGCGTCCTCTAATAAAGTTTTGCTTCAGTCTCAGAGTCGGTCCGTGTTCT
>NC_045741.1:33345113-33345284 GCF_008692095.1 Etheostoma spectabile
AGGCTTTGACAGAAAGAAAAAACAAAAGATTTGTAATGATTTAAAAACACATTATAGGACAAACAGTTGTAAACTGTCGAAAGACAAAGCTGAGTATGTGGGTTGCGCCCATGAAAAACCAGATGAGGCTCCGTTAGAAAGGGAACAGGCTCTCCAACCGTATACGATTTA
>NC_045741.1:33345294-33345536 GCF_008692095.1 Etheostoma spectabile
GTATTGTTACCACAGAGAAAAAATAATCTACCAAACACGCATTTCCTTTCTTAAATATGTGTCCTAACTAGGGGCGGTCTACAGCTCACTCGGTTAGTGCACTCGACCCGTGTTGGCCGAGTCCTGCAGCGGCCCTTTGCTGCTTGTCATCCCCCATTTCTCTCCACTTTCACATCTATCCGCTGTCTCTCTATCTAATAAAGGGAAAACCCCGCCAAAATAAAATAAAAAATGTGTCATAA
>NC_045741.1:33345707-33354505 GCF_008692095.1 Etheostoma spectabile
CTACATTTTTAAATTGTGGACAAAAGACGGAACAAACCATGAATTTAAATTTATGTGAAGTAAATTTATTCCATTATAAGAGTAACCAAAAACAGAAAAGGTCTCTATTCTCCTTCCTGTGTCTCACCCCGTCCTCAACTCATTTTCTAATCCCCTCCCATCATCCCTCAGCACCCACACCAACATTTAAAAAAGAACGAAAAGGGACCTCTTCTATAATTGAAGTTACAGTCTTTTTATAACTCCTTGAGGTCATTCAGTTCATTTTATTATAGTATGAAGTCATAAAAGAGTATATAAAGACAGTTTACAGATAGAGCAGGCTGGTTCCTGAGACTTGTGATGGGGCTTTGATGACGCCAAAACACAGGGATGGAAGAGGAAGGCCGGCAACAGCCCCGTAGTAGATGGGGACGCTGAGGTCGAAATGGACACCTGATGGAGACACAGACACTAAGTCAGTAGCTGGACTAGCACGTACACATGTTACTCATAGGACGGGTATATGGAGGGGGGGAGGGGGGTATTGTTATCAGAACCATTTTAAATAGATTTATTTCCAGAATCGTTTTGATTCAGCTAATTTTTCTGTTTGCTACTGTACGCCGACCACATCGATCAGTTTCCAGCTAAACAAAGCTTGGAAAGCAGAAGATCCTAGTTAGGTTCTTTACTAATGAAATAAACGTCAGACTCGCGATGACAAGCAATGGTAATCTTCTTAGAAAACAATCAGTTCTTAGAAATGTCTCACGATTTTTGTCTCTAGAGAGGTTTATTAAAAAAAAGAAAAGCCCAATACTATCAAATCCCAATCTTAGAACATGCGGATAAATGGAAATCCAATCTGCGCCGTGTACGTGAAAATATTATCGGACAAGAGACTACCAATAGCATGACTTGGCGTTACATACCCTACTCAGCGTCTACCTAACCCTGACTCAATGTTACCTATACCCTGACTCAGGTCTACCTATACCCACTCAGCGTTCTACCTATACACTGACCTCCGCAAATCTACCTTCACCTGATCAGCGTCTACCTATACATGACGCAGCATCTACCAACCCTGACTCAGAGTCTACCTATACCCTGAATCAGAAATCTACCAATACCTGACTCAGCGTCCCCTCTACCCGACTCACGAATCTACAATACCAGGACTCAGCGTCTACTTATACCCTGACTCAGCATCTACCTATAACCCTGATCAGGTCTACTATGACCCTGAATCATGTCTACCTATACCCTGACTCCCCCCCCCCCCCCCAGAGTCTACCTATACCCTGACTCAGCATCTAACAATACCCTGACTCAGAGTCTACCTATAGCATAACGCAGCGTTACCAATACCACGACTCAGCGTCTACCAATACTACGATGCTCAGCATCTACCATAAGACGAATCAGATCTACCGATACAATGACTCAGCGTCTTAATAAAGTTGTGCTCAGTCTCGAGCGGTCTGCGTTCTAACCTTGTGAACCCCGTCTCCATCGTCGGGAGCTGAGACCGAGATTTGACGCGGCGGCGTCCGGTCGACAAGGCTTTGACAGAAAGAAAAAACAAAAGAGTGTATGATTTAAAAAAACCATATAGGGATCCGTTTGGCGAGTAGGAGAGGGAAGCAGGGTGAAGGAGCTCGCCGGCCAACTTTCTTTAAATACTTTATAACAGGAGTTAACAATTCTATTAAGCACCGGATCCGATAGATAAAGTACCGTCTCTGAGCCTGGTGACGGTATAATGGCAGTGCCAGTGATAATACTAAACAAAAGCTTCTACGTCAAAAAAGGAGAGACGATAGATAGCTCGCAAGGTAACTCAATGGCCGAGGCTTCCTCCGTCGGGAAGCACCGGGTTTGATAGGGACATGCGGACGATCCCGTTTCCATGTACCAAACTGGTTCACGGAAAACTATCCAGCAGCGGAACACACTTTAAAGAGGATTTTTTTTTGGGGGGTGGCCACCCCATTTATTCAAGAGTCCCTTAGGCCACTGCAAACTTCGGTGGCGGGCTGCGTGAAGATCCCATGTGAAACTCTTTTCAGAGCCGCCTTGTAGCGGCGGAACAGACTGGGCAGGCTCGACAACTTGCAACGCATATTCGAAAGATGAAGCTGCTGTTAAGTCTCGTCAGTCCCAAACGTGCCACCTGTTGGCAAACGACTGGAAAACCTGGAAAATACGACTCGCAGGCCAATTACGCAACTTAACATACTGACAGGAAGGAAGACGGACCAGGATCCACACAAGTCGTCTCCAAGTTGCTAAAAGGATGCTATGGGGGTACGGACATTTCTCTTCCACCCCGGATATTGAGCGAGCACACCGCACTGCTGGACCCAAGCCTCGCAGCAGGACGACACCACCGGCCTTCATCCATTGCATGTTCACGAGACGGTCGAGAAGAGAAGCCGCTTTAGAGGGTCCGGCAGCATGAAGTGAAGCACCAGGGAAATCACCGGAGGATATATCAGATATACAGCATCGCTCTTGCAAAGAAAGATCGGCTGTCAACCCCCCCCCCGTGTCAAGGGGGCTCGATTACCAGAAGGGGTGCCATTTCGTCTTCTTTTCCTGCCCGTCTTAAAGTACGTTTAAGGGAGAAAGCACCTGTGCCTGTTTATACGCGGAGGAAGCCAGGTTTTACGACCGCTGCGTGGCAAAAATAAACAAAACCGTCTGTCGGAGTGAGACGGGATTACCACGTACAGCAGGGTCTTGGTAACAAATTACTGCGGTTGTGTGTTACACCTGCGTGTTCTGCATGTATGGAACGGGATAAAAAAAGTAAGGCGCTAAAGTGACGCATAGTTTTTCTCATAAGGGCATAATTCCATCCACTTGTGAGTATGTTTGCACATGTATGCCCGTACATGAATATGCCCCCATTATGTACAATTTATGGCCTACTATCCCCCCCCCCCCCACAATTGTTTTTGTTGTTCCTGTTTTACGTAAATTTAGTGGTTGTAGCACAAAACTCCACGTTCATAATCCAGCAGGTATTGCACAATGGCCTGATGGAGTTGACACAAATCCACCGTTTATAATTGTGGTGATGTTTTACATTACTGTTTTAAAGGGTTGTAATCCGTAATACCCTAGTTTATGGGAAACCTTCCAAAGGTGTTTGGGGATGTGTATGGTTCGGAAGACTAGAGGTGCATGTTTAAGGTACAGCGGTGGCTCGTCAAGAGGAGCAAGGAACAAAGGGGGTGGTCTACAGAGGGTTGGGTTCAGGGCTCTTGCATTTTTTCATTCATACAGGCTGTTTTTGTGTGTTTTTTCACGTAAATTTTTTTTTAAAATTGAACTTCATGGGAAGACAGGGCACCCGTGGCGATGCAGGTGGGAGCTGATGGGACACGGGACAGGTATAAAATTGGAGTATCATGGCTAATGTAGCAGCAAACAGTTGTAGGAGTGGACACCCAGCGGTGCGCTTTACTCGTTGGAAATGTAAAGGGAAGGAGAGGACCAGGAAAACGGGCCAGAATTTTTTCCCCCTTAAAAAACCTTAAAACAGAAAAGCATTTCTACAGGAAACCTCATGTGCTCTGCCGGCCATATAAAACCTAGAAGCCTTGGGGGGGACATGTTACCACTCACAAATTTAATACTAAAGCGCGGGGGACAGCAAGATGAGTCATAAAAACATACAGTTTACCTAAGCTCGTCCATATTAGATCCACAGGGCCGGTACGTATAGTTCTGGTCCCTAATAACTCAAGTTCTACTTGCTTGGATATGCTCCCAACCTGGGAGACCCCTCTTTCCTATCCAGGTTATCGCTGCTCTACTATATGAAACTCTCACCGTTGATATTGGTGGTGACATGAATGGTTATGGATCCGACCTTAGACCCGTCCAGGCTCTAGATTGTCATCTCATCAAAGTGGATCAGGCCAGTTAGCAGCATTCATGAAGGAAGCGGGTTGTATAGATCCTTGGCGCTTTTTGTTTCAAATCGTCAGGAATTCTCTTTTGTTCACATGTTCACCAGTCGTATTCAAGGATTGAGTGGTTTTTTTAGAACAAACACTCTTTACACTTGTCAAGAAACGGTGAATATTCTGCTATGGAGTGTCTGATCACTCACCAGTCATAGGGCCTTAGCCTTTCCACTTAATCGGGGCCTCAGGAGCCCATTGGAAGATTTGACCCAACTTTGTTAGCAGTGACAATTTTGTGACTCAATGGTATATGCAATAGATAATTTTTTGTTCGGAAAAACAAATCAGATTCTGTGGTCGCCGTCAATCCTGTGGGAAAAATTAAAGTGGTTAATTAGAGGGAGATAACGACTTACACGGCAACACGTAACAAAATTAGAAGATTAAGAAGGAAAGCTTATCAGTCATAGGCTGGAGTGGGAAAGTAGACATCCTGTCACCCTCCCCGAGCTGTACAAAGAGAGGACTTGTTTGCAAATGCAATATAACCTTTATCAACGCCCCCCCACCCCACCACAGATGTGCGAACCCATCCTTGCTTGATCCCTGGATTATATATTGAAATGGTGAGAGGGCGGCGCCTACTGGCCCACCAATCAAGAGCCGGGTCAAGCGGCGCGCTAGTCTCATATCACAGATCCAAAAGACCCTGACGAGCGAACTATTGATCCAGCTGAAAAATGAACCCGTCTTTGAGAAATTTTATTCTGACTATTACGTAACACTTCCCAGAGGACAACTCGTATGAATAATTTCTTAAACACGGGATACCCCCGTTATTGGTAATGATAGGCAGAGGGACTGGGACAAGCCCCTTACACTTAGTGAGGTTGTCAATTCTATTTCCGCAAATGCAGACATGGCAAGGCCCCCGGAACCAGAGGCTATGCGACGAATTCTATAAAAAATTGTCATCCAAGTTAGCACCTCTGTACTTGAAATGTTTAACTGATCACTGGACGGGGAACCTTGCCACAGACTCTACAGAGCTAACATCATACTCTTACTAAAACATGGTAAAAATCCAAAAGACTGCCTTCAACAGGACATATCAATTCTAAATGGTTGACGTTAAAATCTAGCTAACTCTGGATATCGAGAATGGACGCAGCCATGGCAGACCATAATCTCCTAAGTCAAACTGTGTTTATGAGGGGCGTCACTCTTTCTCTAATATAGTAGTTATAGTGTTGTCAACTATACCTGAATCGGGGGAGTCTATGAGGTTGTGGTCCCCTCGATGCGGAGAAGCTTCGACCGGGTGAGTGGCCTTACTATTTGCTAGTACAGCTAGGTTTGGGTGTGGGCGCAAATTCCATTCATGGGTACAACGTGTATACTTCCCCAAAAGCGAGTATAATCACTAGACAAACACGGTTTAGGGCCTTGCTTAGCCCGGGGCACCCGGCAGGGTTGTCACATCAGCCACTCTCTTGTTAGCTATGAGCCACTATCAATTATGCTCAAGACTTTCACAGAGTTGTAAGGGATTTGTAGGAAACAGCTGGAACATCGGCGTCCCCTGTATGCGGACGACTTATTACTTTACATCTCGGACACAGTATCTCTACTCTCAAAACATTGTGTGTTGCTAAACCGTTTGGTAATTATAAGGAAAAAGATTGAACTTCCAGTTAGTCTAAGTGAATGTTTTCCAATTAATAACTCTGCACTCCAAAAATGACAGAAACTGACCTGCCCTTCCCTCTTGCGTAGAGCAGGTTCAAATATTGGGAATTAACGTGAAAGTTCTTTTTCTGTCGTTTGGGAAAAAATCTCTCCCTCTGCTTATAATACTCAAAACGTGACCTCCAGAAATGGAGTGTCTCAATTATCTGTAGCGGCGGCAGTAAAGTAGCATGTATTAAATGAACGTCTGCACAAATTTATGTATTTCTTTCAGAGTATCCCAGTTTTCTCCCTAAATCATTCTTAGATCTTATGAGAACAGCTGTCCTCATTATGTGGGTAATGGTAATAAGACCTCCTAGACTCCAAGCAGGCGCTTCCTCAGAGACATAAGGATGAGGGGGGTATGGCTTTACCTAACCTCTTGTATATTGACGGGCAGCAACCTACAAAAAAATAGTCTGTATACTCCATCAACCAGATGTCTGACTGGTGTCAATTAGACTGAAGAATGTAACAATAATCATTCCCGGATTAGGTACATCAAAGCTCCTCTCTCTCCGCGTGGGCAGACGCGTCGTGCTCCAGTTGTAATCCAACCCATAAATAATATGGTCACAAATCTTAGACAAAACTTCAATATGATAACTTCTCTATCTACCAGTCCCATAGTGATAAAACCATGTTTTCATGCCATTCCTTATCAGATCCCGTCTTTGCCAGTGGCGGGAGCAGGCTTCAAGAATAAAATTTTAGGACTTATATCTAGATGGATTTTCGATACCTTGACGATAGTTCCTCTAAATTTAGCTTACAGCGTTCCATCCCTATTTCGATACCTCCGGAGTCCGCGACTTTGTTACGTACATAGTCCCTGCTTTCCCCAATGTACCCCAAAGGAGGGAAGACATAATTTTGCAAACTCCAACACAAGGACTAGGTGCTAATTCCAAAAATTATATACATTCATTTCAATTCAATACTGTGAAGCTGAATGAGAGCATGAGCGGATAGGTGTCAGAGGAAGGAAAATTGGATACGCAGCTCTGACGAAACTTGGAAACACGCATAGTAGGTAAAGGGTCAAATCATGCGCTCGACTTGGACTAATACCAGTCAAGGTCATTCATAGGGCCATTAAGTAGAGCCAGGCTCTCAAGGATTTATGCTACAGTGAGTGAAACCTTGTGCTCGGTGCAAAATAGCTAAGGCAAATCTTAACTCAAATGTTCTGGACCTGTAACAAAATGTGTTGTACTCTGTCCACAGGTTTAGACCTTTCTGAAGCTTTCGAAATAGGTAACACCCAGTGCTGAATGGCAATATTTTGGAACTCCGGGGAGGGGGAGGGGATCTCGTTAACACATGATTAAAATGTACTAGCCTTTTTCAATCTCCGCGCCAGAAGAAGAATATTATTGGCATGGAAATCAGAACACCCACACAGGCTTCTCTTTGGGTTGAAAGATATCCGTTCAATTCCTAGGTGAGAGATCAAATTTGTTATTAGAGGTTCGACCAAAAATTTTATAGCACTTGGGCCCCTCTATTACTTATGTGAGAGACTGGATCTCCCCGAGCCTGAATGATGAAAACGCATTAGGAGCAGCTATGCTGTAGTGCTTGTCCCCCGGCCCCGCGGCCCTGTGCATCTGGACGTCGATAGTGATTGTAATCGGTGCGGTTTAAAATATCCATGTTTGTCTTGACTCGTACCTACGCTGCTTGCGTGACTAGTTTTGTTTTTTTTTTTTTTTTTTTATTTTTGGTTTTTCTTTTTGTTTTTTGTATTTTGGTTTTTTTATTGTTTTTTTTTTCTTTGTTTTTCTTTTTTTTTGTTTTTTTTTTTTTTTTTTTTTTCTTTTTTTTTTTGTTTGGTTTTTTTTTTTTTGTTCTTTTTTTTTGTTTGTTTATGTCTTTTTTTGGTTTTTTCTTTTTTCCTTTTTGTGCCTGGTTGGGTGGTTTTTTTATTTTGGTTTACCTTTTTTTCTTTTTTTCTTTTTTTTTTTTTTTTCGTTTTTTTGTTCTTTTTGTTTTTGTTTCTACATGCGGCCAGGTTCTGGATAGGTCTTAGTCCCTGTGTTTTTTTGTTTTGTTTTTTTTTGTGTATATTGTTGTATTATTGTATTTTGCTGTTTATTTGTTTGCAGCAGGTGCGGATTGGATGGGGAGGGTAGGGGAAGGATAAACAGAGGTAAAGGAAATAGACCACAGGGATGGGGAGTAGGGAAGGAGGGAGAAGGGTAAGGGAAAAGGGGAGAAAAAAAGAAAAAATGTAGTTGGACTGTGTCCTGTGTTCATGTACTGTTGCAGATGGTTGACTAAAAAAAGTTTAAAAAAAAAAAAAACAACATGAAGGACAAACAGTGTTGAACAAAATGATCCTTAAGTTGGAGCTGTCGGAAGACAAAAGCTGGAGATCTGGGTTGCGCCAATGAACACAACCAGATGATTGGCACCGTTAGGAAAGGGAACGGCCTCCAAACGTATACGATTTATTCAAAAAGTTTGTGACCACAGAGAAAAAATCGAATATAACAAACACGCATTGCCTTCTTAAATATGTGTCATTAACTAGGGGCGGTTCTACAGCTCACTCGCCCCATTTCTCTCACTTTCACATCTATCCGCGTTCTCTCTATCTAATAAAGGGAAAAACCCCGCCAAAAAAAATAAAAAATGTGGCAGAACTAACTTGAGGGTATGTAGATATCTGGCGAAGGGTGGGTTAAGGAGTCATTCCTCAGACCAGTGGTTCACAAACATTTTTCAGTCAAGACCCAACAGAGAAATCTGGTGTCTCTCCGGGACCCAAATTACAAAAAATACACATGAATCATGGGAACATCTACATTTTTAATCGTGGACAAAAGACGGAACAAAACCATGAATTTAAATTTATGTGAAGTAAATTATTCCATTATAACAGTAAACCAAAAACAGAAAACACCGGTCTGATTCTCCTTCCTGGGTCTCACCCCGGCCCTCAACTCATGTTATAATCCCCTCACATCATCCTCAGCACCCACACCAACATTTAAAAAAGAAAATGCTGCTGGAATTTAATGAGAGTGTGGGTCTGGTTGAAGATATAAACCGCTGATTCGAGTCAAGGTTTCGGTTTTTGAGGGAGGGCTCACGTTCGGAGGTCACGCTGAGCATTTTAGTCTGTTCTCTGCCATGGCGAACCAATAAAAAATCTAAATA
>NC_045741.1:33354530-33355001 GCF_008692095.1 Etheostoma spectabile
ATAAAACGGGTCTGCGACCCATTTTGGGTCCCGACCCTAAGTTTGGGAAACATTGCTCAAGACAACGTGACAATTTAACACCAGAGCAACTTCCCCCGTACATCTGATGTCTCTTTGTGGGGTTTTGTTTCTCTTTGGAGACGTGTTGAGACTCTTTTTGGTCATTTGTGTTTTCTTTGGGGCTGTTTTACGTCTCTGTGGTCATTTGGCATCTCGTGGTCAATTTGTGTTTCTTTGTGGTAGGTTGGCGTTTCTCTTTTTCACCTTGTTTTATACAGTTGTTGTCTCAATATTGGTGTCTAAAAAGTTGGACAAGCATGAGATGATCATGAATAACAAACACTCAAATAGTTTTAAGACAAAACTAGTCATTAGATCTGAGAAAAGCCTTTTAGATTAATGAATGAATGAATGAATGAATGAATGAATTCTTACGTTGGGCTCAGGGTGCTGCACCTAAACTAAGGAGGG
>NC_045741.1:33355011-33355131 GCF_008692095.1 Etheostoma spectabile
CAGGACCAGTTCATACCAAATAACTTGATTTCACGTCAGTGATGCAAAATTATGAAACTAGGATTTTGCAAACTAGGGCAAGCAAGAATTATTTCCATCACTTATTCTAGAAAAATAGAA
>NC_045741.1:33355141-33355780 GCF_008692095.1 Etheostoma spectabile
GAAAAGTCAATGACGGTTTCCGGTTCTCGCCAAGTTGAAGTCTAGTGACTTGTTTTGAATGACCAACCGTCCGAAACCCCCAAAAGATCAATTTGGTTTATTAATCACATAACGAGTCAAAGAAAAGCTGCAAAAAATGAGTTACCAAATAAAAAATAAAAAAAGCTGCTGAGCAATTGTTTGGAACAACAACAACATTGTGACGTTAATATAATTTAACCAAGAGGAAGAAGAACAAGAGCAACAAGGCTAACGAAAGATCCGAAAGCTCACAAAAATCAGTCAGAATTTTATTTAATTTATTTCTGTTTTTAGTTTTTTTAAACGTCAAAAAGCAAGTTTTAGCACACTGGCATCATGGAACATGTGGAGAACTCCAGACCATGCAACGTTGTGCTCTAAAGGGCAGAAAACCCTGCAGAAATACGCCGGCCGCCCACCTCCCTACCGAGGCTGTCGCTATGGAAGGCAGCGCAGGTACCGTTAGCCTTTACTAGCCGCTAGCAGATTTATTGCTCAATGCTAAAGGAAGGCGAAGAATAACACAAACGGTCTAACTGCTCGAGGCAGCGGCAGCGCAGCAACTACAGCGTTCTGCGCTGCAAAATGACGTTTCTGTGAAAGGCGTCTGGCAGCTTT
>NC_045741.1:33355790-33356714 GCF_008692095.1 Etheostoma spectabile
GAGATGACAGCTTCAGTTCCCCGTCGTACAGGGCTGCAGAATGAAAATATTTAAATATAGCCTTTGATTTTACGCCAGCTCTGCGTCCTGGCAGTGCTGCCCTCCGAGGCTCCAGCCATCAGTCGACGTTTGTCTCAGACGCGGAGTGATACGAGGTGTATGTGGTTGTTGTATCAATCAGATACCAGGTTCATGCTAAACCTTTTATAATGTATCTACTTACCCGAGACAGTGAGCCAACATCTACCAGAGCTCCTCCCATGACTTGTCTCCACATAACACTTGTACAGTCCCGAGTCTTCAGTCCTCAGTCTGGACACATGCAGTCTGAGTCGTCCTTCTGTGAGGACGTCTTTGTCCCAGTGGACTCGTCCTGCAAAGTGTTCATCCTGAGACCATGGGACCTCGACTCCTTCATGGAGACGAAACAGGACTGGATCCTTGAGGACAGTTAACAGTTCACAGAAGACATTAAGAGAGGTGGAGGAGCTGTGAGGGTTGGTGGTGAAGGTCCACTCCAGTGTGAAGTCCTGGTTCTCTGCCGTGGAGGTCGGGTCACAATCACTAATGTCTGTTGAGGACAGACGAGAGGAGAAAACTTTAAACTCCATCTCCACATGTCTCGTGGACACTTTAGTCCTTCTTTGTTTAGTGGTGTGGATAAAAAGTGAAGCTGGAAACTAACCAGAGACACAGGAGGTCAGGATGGAGCAGCAGGAGCTGCAGACATCTCTCCCGTGAGAGGAGACAGAGGTGAAGAGACCCAACACATGAGTCGAGTTCACTTATTACAGGACAGAGAGAGGACATATACAGTCTGGTGGTACTTCTTCTTCTGTGTTACTTAGAACACGTGACTAGCCAGATACAGTAATGTATCACAAGATGTTTGTCAGAAGAACAAAGAAGTGTTGTGGTTTGAGT
>NC_045741.1:33356724-33357282 GCF_008692095.1 Etheostoma spectabile
GAGCGAAAGCGACAAAAGGATCAAAAGTTAACGGATGTTGGGGTGTAAGTGGCTCTAGGAGGCGGGCTTTAGGCTTCCTACACCCAATCAAAAGTTAGAACTGTACTTGTACGTTTTTTTTTAAAACCTTTAATTGGGTGCAACAAAACCTGACTCCGGCCCTGCTGTTATCTTGTAATAAACGCGGATCTTCAGTCCCAGACTGGTAAGGACTGACTAACCTGTTTATTCATCAGCAGCGGCTGGTGGATGTTCAAGTTTACCAGCCACTTTTTCCCGGAATTCAAATTTATAAAAGAAAGTGCACTAGCATTTTTTGCATTGCTTCAGTACATTATTTTGTCT
This sequence comes from Etheostoma spectabile, assembly GCF_008692095.1. NCBI lineage: Eukaryota > Metazoa > Chordata > Actinopteri > Perciformes > Percidae > Etheostoma > Etheostoma spectabile. The sequence goes on from NC_045741.1 coordinate 33,357,070, forward strand.
TATTAATACATATTTTATTAATATAAGCAAATAAAAAGTGATGTGAAAATAAAAATAGCCTTAATTGCCACACTCGGCCCCGGGGCCCCATCTTACCCCGGCTGTATGCACTTGATAGGAGACCTGGATGACTCGTGGTCTTTAATTGCCTCCAATTTAAGGTTAGCTGTTCCTCTAAAGAACAAGTTTTTTCCATTTTCTGAAGACGAGTAG
>NC_045741.1:33357292-33357403 GCF_008692095.1 Etheostoma spectabile
AAGTACGGTGCATGGACTGGTCGTCTGGAAGGTAAATATAGGGTTGTGCCGATCATCGTCCATCGTGATGCCAGACGATGATCGGCACAACCCTATATTTACCTTACAGGT
>NC_045741.1:33357428-33363333 GCF_008692095.1 Etheostoma spectabile
TTTTGTTGATCGGTTGGGAAAAAATCTGCTCCCCTCTGCTTAATAATCTCAAACGTGACCTCCAGAAATGGAGTGCCTAATTTAGTTTTAGCGGGGTTAGTCGCATGTTATTAAAATGAACGTCTTGCAAAATTTATGGTATTTCTTTTCATAGTATCCCCATTTTTTCTCCCTTCTTCTCAACTTATCGTACACAGCTCCTCTTCAGTGGGGTAATAAACATCCTAGAATCGCAGCCTTCCTTCAGAGACAATAAGATGCGGGGGGTAGGCTTTACCTACTGTTGTATTATTACGGCACCACCGACAAAAAATATTCTGTCTACTCCATCCCAACCAGATGCTGAACTGGTGTCAATTAGAACTGAATGCATGTAAGCCATCATCATTCCTGCATTGTTACCCTCAAAGCTTCCTCTCTCTCCGCGCAGCACTCGTCGTGCCCAGTTGTATCTCAACCCTAAATATGGTCACAATTTAGACACACTTCAATATGATAACTTCTCTACACATCCCAAGTTGATCCATGTGTTTCCTGCCATCCTTATCAATCCTGTCTTTTGCCCATTGGCGGAGAGCAGGCTTAATATGTAGGACTTATATATACATGGATTTTCGCTACCTTTGACGCTATTCCTCTAATTTAGCTTACGCGTTTCCTCCCTATTTCGATACCTCCATATCCGCGCCTTTGTTCTGTAACCATTATCCCTGCTTCCCAATTTCCCCAAAGGGAGTATAGACATAATTTTGCCAACTCCACACAATATAAGGGGCTTAATCTCCAAATTTATAATAGCATCTCATCATCAATACTGTGAATCTGAATAATAGAGCGGAAATGGTCCAGAGAAATTGGAATACGCATCTCTGATAAACTTGAACCACGCATTACTTAGTAAAATGGGTCAACTCATGCGCCGACTTGGACTAATCCGTTCAAGGTCCTTTCATAGGGTCCATTCCAGTAGAAGCATGCTCTCAAGGATTTATTTTAATTGTTGAACCTGGCTCATGGTGGCCACAATTTTCAATACTAATGCCCACTAACTCACATGTTCTGGACCTGTACAAAACTGTGTAACTTCTGGCCACAATTTTTCAGACCCTTTCTGAAGCTTTCGAAATAGGTATACAATCCCAGTGCTGAATTGGCAATATTTGGAACTCCAGGGAGGGGATCTCATTAACACATGATTTTAAAAATGTACTAGCTTTTCAACTCTCCTCGGCCCGAAGAAGAATATTATTGGCATGGAAATCAGAACACCCACCCAAGGCTTCTCTTGTTGAAAGATCTTTCCTGGTTCCTTAGTTAGAGGAATATCAAATTTCTTCTTGAGTTCGACCCAACATTTTTATAGAACTTGTGCCCCTCTATGATCTTAGTTTGAGAGACTGGATACCCTCCCTCGCGACTGAAAATCGCATAGGAGCCATCCTCTGCTGTATGTGCTTGTCCCCCCGGCCCGGCTGCTCCTTGTGATCTGGCTGTCGATAGTGATTGTTAATCGTGCTGGTTTTAATATCCATGTTCTGTCCTGATCTCTGTAACCTACGCTGCGCGGACGTTTGTTCTACATGCTGTCCATGTTTCTGTATGCTGTCTTAGTCCCCTGTTTTTTTTTTTGTTGTGTTTTTTTTTTGTTGTTGTATTGATTTTTGTATTATTTTTATTTTGCTGTTCTTTTGTTTGCAGCCAGGTCGTGATGGATGGGGAGGGGTAGGGGACATGCTAAACCAAGTAAAGAAAGACCACAGAGGGGGAGGGGGAAGGAGGGATAAAGGGTAAGGAAAAGGGAGAACAAAAGAAAAATGTCCATGTTTTACTCTTTGTCCCCCTGTGTTCAATTACTGTTGTCGATAGTTGCTAAATAAGTTTAAAAAAAAAAAAACACATTATAGGACAAACAGTTGTTTACAAAATGATCCTTTAAGTTGGAAGCTTCGGCAGACAAAGCTGATTATGTGGTTGCGCCCCTGAAAACCAGATGAGGCCCTTAGAAAGGGAACCAGCTCTCCAACCGTATACGATTTATTTGCCAAAAAGTATTGTTACACAGAGAAAAATATCTACCAACACTCATTTTCTTTCTTAAATATGTGTCATAACTAGGTCGGTCCTACAGCTCACTCGCCCCCATTTCTCTCCACTTTCACATCTCTCCCGCTGTCTCTCTATCTACTACAGGGAAAACACCCGCCAAATAAAATAAAAATGTTGTCATACTCACTTTGATGTGTACATATCTGCGAAGGGGGTGTTAAGGCGTCATTCCTCAAACCAGTGGTTCCCAACTTTTTCAGCTCAAGACCCAAAAGAAGAAATTTGTTGTCTCCCCTGGCCCAATTTTACAAAATACAACCTGAACATGGTAACAATCTACATTTTTTAAATTGTGGACAAAGACCGTACCAAACCATGACTTTACAATTTATGTGAAGTTACATTTATTCCATTATCACGTAACAAAAACGAAAGGTCTCTTTCTCCTTCCTGTGGTCTCACCCCGTCCTCAACTCATTTTCTAATCCCCCCCATCCTCCCTCAGCACCACACACATTTAAAAAAGACTGCTGACTTAATTTAAGAGATGTGTGGGTCTGGTTTGAGAATCAACCAGCTGATCTAGTCCCGGTTCGGTTTTGAGAGTTGCCCCGTTCTGAGGTCACGCTGAGCATTAGTCTGTTTCTCTGCCAATTGGCGACCCAATAGAACGGTCTGTGACCCAGTTGGGGTCCCGACCCTAAGTTTGGGAAACATGCTCAAGACAATTGACAATTGAACACCAGAGCAACTTCCCCGTACATCATCTGATGTCTCTTTGTGGGGTTTTTGTTGCTCCCCCCCCCCCCCCCCCCCCCCCCCCCCCCCCCCCCCCCCCCCCCCCCCCCAACCGCCCCAACCCCCACCCCACCCCCCCCCCCCCCCCCCCCCCCCCCCCCCCCCCCTTTGGAGACGTGTTGAACTCTTTTTGGTCTTTTGTGTTCTTGGGGCTGTTTTACGTCGCTGTGTCATTTAGCTCTCGTGGTCAATTTTGTGTTCTTTGTGGTAGGTTGGCGTTTCTCTTTTTCACCTGGTTTTATACAGTTGTTGTCGCAATATTGGGGTCCTAAAAGTTGGACACGCATGAGATATCATGAATAACAAACACTCAATAGTTTAAAGACAAAACTATTCTAGATTCTAGAAAGCCTTTTGAGATTAAATGAATGAATGATGATGAATGAATTAATTCTTACGTGGCTCAGGTCTTGCACCTAAACTAAGGAGAGATACCATGGACCAGTTTTTCAGAACCAAATAACTTGATTTCACGTCAGTGATGCAAATTATGAAACTAGGATTTTTGCAAACTATGGCAAGCAAGAAGTATTTCCATCACTTATTCTGACAAATAGAAAGAAAAGTCATGAACGTTTCCGGTTCTCGCCAATTGAGTCTCTTGCCGTTTTTTTGAAATGCACCAACCGTCCAAACCCCCAAAAGATCAATTTTGGTTTATTAATCACATAGATCAAGAAAGCTGCAAAAACTGAGTTACCAATAAAAAAAAAAAGCTGCTGAGCCTTGTTTGAACAACAACACATTGTGACTTTAAATATAATTTAACCAGAGGAAGAAGAACAAAGCCACAAGGCTACGACAGATCCGACAGATCACAAAATCATCAGAATTTTATTAATTTCTTTCTGTTTTTTGTTTTTTTTAATGTGCAAAGCAAGTTTTAGGCACACTGTCATCATGAAACATGTGGAGAACTCAGACTATGCCCCGTTGTGCTCCTCTGGGTTCAACCTTCTGATGGCAGAATACGCTTGCCGCCCGCCCTCCCTACCGAGGCCTGTCGCATGACGTCAGCGCAAGGTACCGTTAGCCTTTACTACCGCTAGCACAGATCATTGGGCTCAAGGCTACAGAAATGCAAGGATAACACAACTGGTCTAACTGCTGCGAGGCAGCGCAGCGCAGCCCTACAAGCGTTCGCGCTGCAAAATGACGTGTTCTGTGAAGGCGCTGGCAGCTTTGAGGCGGCAGAGATGACGCTTCAGTTCCCCGTCGTAGCAGGTCTGCAGAATGAAATAGTTAATAGAGCCTGTGATTTTGACGCCAGCTTCTCGCGTCCTGGCATTGCTGCCCTCCGAGGCTCCAGCCCATCAGTACGACGTTTGTTCTCAACGCGGAGTGATACGAGGTGATGTGGTTGTTGTATCAATCAGATACCAGGTTCATGTCTAAACCTATTTATAATGAATCCTACTTACCCGAGACAGTGAGCCAACATCTACCAGAGCTCCTTCCCAGTGACTTTGTCCCTCCACATTACACTTTGTACATCCCGAGTCTTCATTCCGCAGTCTGTACACATGCAGTCTGAGTCGTCCTCTGCGATGACGTCTTGTCCCAGTGGACTCGTCCCTGCAAAGTTGTTCATCCTGAGACCATGGGACCTCGACTCCTTCATGGGACTAAACAGGACTGTATCCTGAGAACAGTTTAACAGTTTCACAGAAGTCATTAAGAGAGGTGGAGGCGCTGGAGGTTTGTGTGAAGTCCACTCCAGTGTGAAGGCCTGGGTTCTCCCTGCCTGGATAGAGTCTGGTCCACATTCACTACAAATGTCCCTGTTGATAGACCGAGAGGGAAAACTTTAAACTCCTCTCCACATTTCTCTGTGACACTTTTAGGTCCTTCTTTGTTGTGGTTGGGTTGGATATAACTGAAGCTGGAAACTAACCAGAGACACAGGAGGTCAGATGATGAGTCAGCCAGGAATCTCAGACCATCTTCCTCCCTGGGAGAAGGAGACAGAGGGGAAGAGCCCCAACACCTGACTCAGAGTTTCACTGTTACCGGACAGAGAGAGGACATATACAGTCTGGTGATACTTTTCCTTCTTCTGGTGACTTATTACAGAAAGAGAGAGGACCGAATACAGTCGGGTGTACATCTTCTTCTTGTTACTTAGAACTGACTAGCCCAATACAGTAATGTAATCACAGATGTTTGTCAGAAGAACAAGAAAGTGTTTTGGTTGAGTTTTGAGCGAAAAAGCGACAAAGGATCAAAAGTTACGGATGTTTGAGGTGTACGTGGACTCTAGAGGACGGAGCTTTAGGCCGGGTTCCTACACCATCATCAAATTTAAGAACTGATAACATTGGTCGGTTTTTTTATTTTAAACCTTTAAATTGGGTCAACAAACCTGACCTCGGCCCTGCTTTATCTTGTATAAAGCGGATCTCAGTCCCATGAAACTTGTAGAGCCATGACTAACCTGATTTTTTCTCAGCAGCGGGCGTAAGATGATTCAGTTTTACATGACCATTTTTCCCGGAATTCAAATTATAAAAGAAAGTGCACTAGCAATTTTTGCATTGCTTCAGTACATTATTTTTGTCTTTAGAATACATTTTATTAATAGAAGCAAATACAAAGATGTGAAAGAAAAATAGAGCCTTAAATTGTCCACACTCGTCCCCGGGCCCATCTTACCCGGCTGTAATGGCCAACCTTGATAGGAGACTGATGAGCGTTGGTCTTTAATTGCCTCCAATTTAGGTTAGCTGTTCCTCTAACGAACAAGTTTTTTCCATCATTTTCTGAAACGAGTATAGGTTCGACCAGGAGGTAAGCGGTGCCTGGACTGGTCGTCGGACAACATGAGGACAACATGGGGACAACATGAGGACAACATGAGGACAACATGGGGGTTACAAAAACAAACAGCAGATGCTTCTTGTTTACAGTATGTCACATCATTCAAACTGCACCACGTGAGACAATCAGTCAGGCTGTATCAGTGAATTCAAAGACAAATTAACAGATAGATGATGTCACGTTCTTACAGGAGTCTCATGACTTCATTAACTTTTTTTTTAATTTTTAACTTAGTTTCTGGAAA
>NC_045741.1:33363343-33363759 GCF_008692095.1 Etheostoma spectabile
CGCCCATTTATGCGACACGACCCCATCTCAGTTACATTAAGGGGAAACAGACGTGAAGAAAGTGGTTTTTCCTCTCGACAAATTGAAACCAGCTCGAGGTAAAACTTGGTGTAGTGCTCAGTCATACGATCAGATTCACTATAGTAGACTAGATGTGAGTCGCGACCTCAACATCGCCAGTAATGTGTGTGTGTGATTGTGTGAAGAATCTGATGAAAGAGACAGGTGACGGATACTACCGTTACGCTGTCAGCCTGGAACTCCAGAGCTCTCGCGACTCGAGAGCACAGTTTGAATTCCCCCCGCCAATCGGATTTCCACGCTAGTAAACAATCATAGACATAGCAGTTTAAACGTAGCTATGGCAACCGTGAGTAACGTTCCGAGTTTGACGGTTTTCAACCCTAACAGTTGTA
>NC_045741.1:33363769-33364380 GCF_008692095.1 Etheostoma spectabile
AACGCTAACTGCTATTATTTAAACAGATATGCAGAATAATAGACAAACAGTGTCCGAGTGTTAAATATATAGCTATATAGCTAACGTTAACGTTATATAGCTAAAGCTGTATAGCTAACGTTAGATATTTAGCTAAAGCTATATATCTAACGTTACCGTTAGATGGGCGGTTGATAGCGGACTGTTTGAATACATTTAAATAGCTCAACAGTTAACACATCAACACATCGAAAATAACGTCTAAAATTAATTCAAATTAAGCGTTTCTTGATAAAAGTAAAACATGGTCTGACCATAGACCGTTAATATAAATATTAATATATATATATACAGTCTATGGTTCAGACACAGTCTCTACTCCGGCTAACGTCAACTGACGTAACGTTGACGTAACGTTTGACCTCGGCCCGGTAAAATTTGAATTTAATATTTAATAGTTTAGCTAGCTAGTTAGCAAAACACATGATCTCACCTTTAACGCCCGTCTGTGCTGCCGTGCTAAAAGGCACAAAGTCCGTCCAGAGAGTAAACGTGAAGCACAGCACGAAGATATCGAGGTGAACCATGAAATCACCCGATAGAAAGACAAATGGGCGTTTCTCAATTCCAAG
>NC_045741.1:33365023-33365781 GCF_008692095.1 Etheostoma spectabile
TACTTTTCAAAGTAAAAGCTCATGTCAACTATCATGCTAATGAATAAAATATTTGGTGGGTTTTTAAATATTTAAAAACATATGTCCGTTTATAAAATAAATGCAGATGATGGGCAAACTAAAAAATTCCTTCTATAGCTGTAACTTTGTTTCCAGCTATAGAAGGAATTTCTCTCCCGACAGAGGTCAAGCATTTGGTTTTGTTTTAAAAACAATGTCCCCCTTTCATACAATACACAAAATACGATAGAACCGCTGACGGAAGTGGAAGAAAAATTCAATCGCATCCTGGCCCAAGACCGTGCTACATATATATGTATAAAGTTGATATGCATATACTAGTTTTATTATATATACACTTATTACACTATATCTAGAATTTTCTATATATATTAATAAAACAAGTGTTTTTTAGCGGCGTTGTTGGTTTTATACGCTATAATTTACAAGTATTTAGGAGCAGGTCTAGACAGACTGCCGACTCTATAATTATAAGACAGCGAAGGTCTCAGAACCTATCTACAATTTACAAGATAGGGGAAGGTCTCGACCACTCTAAATTTACAGATGAAGCTAGGTTCTGACCTACTCTAAAGGTTACCGATAGATCGAGCAAGGTCTGACCTCTCTTATTTACACGGATAGAGGAGGTCTAGAACCATCTATAACTTTACAATGAAGCAGGTCTAGACCTATTAGAATTTTACAGATAGAAGCAGGTCTAGACTATCGATATATACAGATATGAGGAAGGTCTG
>NC_045741.1:33366832-33378093 GCF_008692095.1 Etheostoma spectabile
TCTAGACCACTCTATAATTTACAGATGAAGCAGGTCTAGACCTACTCTATAATTTACAAAAATCCAACAATTCCAGTAATTCCTCCCAGAGCATTTAGTGCAACAGTGGTGAGGAAAAACTCCTTTTAGGGAGAAACCTGGGACAGACCAGGCTCTTGGTCAGCCTCAACAGCCTGTCCCTCGTCCCTCGTCCCCATGCTGGTCACACACTGCTGCGGGACGGCGTCCCGCTCTTTAACCAGCATGTCACTAGTCAGCCTGTGTGTGTAAGATAAAGCCACACAACAGGAACTGAGACTCGAGGAAAATTTGTTTAACTTTAGTTTTTGGGTCAAACTTCAGATTTTTAAAAAAACTTTTCCAAATTGGACTTTCCGAGAATTCAGTGATTTTTCCCGTCTCTCCGTGACCTTTACGTTACGTTACAGTCAACGTAGATTTAAAGCGTCTGGAGACACGGACGTCTGACCCCCGTGACCTCGGACGGAGTCAGGCTGAGAGACAAAGAGCCCACGTGTTGCTCAAGGACTCACGGCAGTGAATGCCACGTCTGGACGTCGGTGGACGCCGTCTCATAACCGACGGAGACGAACGCAGGCAGACGGAGACAAAGGACGGTGAACTCCACCTTTATGCAGAGAGACGGCAGATAAAAGGAGACACGCTGCACGCTGGTCATTTAAAAAATAAGGATTTATTCAGCAGCTTCTTCTTCTAACAACAACATTAGAGCAACATTGGAAACAAGATCCAAGTGAACAAAACACTAAACATAACATGTTGGAAATAACTTCACGTGTATAAATATAATCCAGAAACCGAATGGATCACAACCATTAACCCACGGTTTGAGAGTTTAAGAGAGACAACGTAGGAACTGGTTTTAGTGCAAGATGTGTTTAGGTCGCTGAGACTAGAGCCCGACCGATATACCGGCCGATATATCGGCATTTCACGATATATCGGCGTGTGCATTTATAATGGCCGATTTAAATTTTTTTTTTTTTTTAAATATTCATTCATCAAAATCATTTATAATGACAACTAAATGATTTGGATAAATGGATATTTAAAAAATAAAAAACAAGTTAAGTTTCATATCTTAAGTTTGTATTTTTCTACATTTAATTTATCAGAACTTTAATATAATTTGATGTTCTGCTGTGCCATAAAACTAATTATATTGTTTTAGTGAACTCATTAATAGCTGCAAATAATTAACAAATCTGTTTTGTTACGAATTTCTGGATTTAAATTAAATATATATAGTATAGTTCTATATAAATGAGGGTTTTTGAACATTTTCAGAGTTTTTATGTTTTCAGTAACATCTTTTTTATTACATTTTGGAATTCATGGTCAATAACCCTCATTTATATAGAATTATAACCTAATATTAGAGTTAAAAAAGCAGAAATTATGAATTATTTAGGGGTATGAAAGTGATCAGTTGTATTTATAAAGATCGATGGAAGGAATCTAATCCATTTTTATGGTAATTTGGTTAAAAAGAAACTCATATTTCAGATATAGACATTTTTTAAAGCGGGTCAGATTTGACCCGGGACAACAGGAGGGTTAAAGATCCTTCATCGGTCGGGCTCTAGTCGAGACCCCCGCCTTCAGTGCATATGGTTATTAAAATAATAAAACCCAACAATGTAATATAAATATAATAAGGTGAGACTGGGTCAGTTAGGTGGAGAGAAATCTCTCAGCTTCCCCTCTCTCTTCCTCCTCCTCTTCCTCCTTCCTCTCCCTCCTCAGCGCAGCGCCCCAAAGGTTCGACTCCGAACCGATGTCACACCCCCCCCCCCAACCATATCTCAGCCTCTTTCAAAAAATAAGGCAAAAACTATTAAAATAAAATACTATCTCAACGATAGTAAAGACTGAGTGACAAGCTAATGCCATCAAATCAGATTTATAAAAAACAAATCTTCTATTACTGTGTTATGTAATATTCTTCTCCTCCTCCTCCTCCTCCTCCTCCTCCTTCTTCTTCATGTAGAAACACAGCGTGCGTTTAAGTCTTGAGGTAAGTCGTATATTCCTAACATCTACCCAACATGTTTTTGAAATTAAAGTTGGCATGACCTGCAGAAGCCCGAGTAGTGTAGTACATATTTAACAGGCTGCATTGAGCATTATATATATTCAAATATTATTTAAATAAATAGCAACTGAAATTGAAAGGATTATCCGACCACGTCGGGTCGGATGTTACGGCGTAACTTTGAGGTTTTGCTTGTGAAATGGAATTTAAAAATCTTCAAGATTTACACCGTGACTGTGAGGACTCCGTCTCGTACTCTACGTGGGACGGATATTAACAGTCACACAAATACTTACTACTAAACTACTAACTAACTAACTAACTAACTAACTAACTAACTAACTAACTAACTAACCACCCATCAATCCATCTCTTTATTTGTTAATCCTGCTCCGTAGTCCAGGCGTCTGGTCACAGAGACGCCGGATTCACAGACCACGTGTGTGCATTGTCATAACAACAGAACCACCACCAGTGAGTTGTGATGTTGTATTTCTCTCCCATTTGTCCCCTCCAGGCGGAGGACACACAGAGACAAGCTTGTTGTCCTTTTCGTCCATCGTGTGGTGGACCACCGCGGCTGTTGTCTCCAGACGTTGGAGGTCTGGACCGAGGAGGGAAGGCGGTGCCGGTGATTTCCCTTAAACGGCCAAGTCCTCCACACCCACGGGTTGTTTTTGACACTTTAATCGGGGTAATAGTCCCCCGACCCCGACCCGACCCCAGGAGGACGAGGACGCAAACATACAGCCCGAGGGTGGGGACGCTGAGGTAGAAGATGACGGAACGCCAGCCTGATCCAAGGAGAAGACAAGACACACAAAGCTGCAATAAATGGAAAACCACGCACAAATGTAGACTATAGGCATTGGAAAGGCGATATATTATATTATTATATATATATATAATATATATATATATATATATATATATATATATATATATATATATATGATTCAGCTAAATATTTACTGTTTCTCTGGTAACGCTTTGTCTCTAGAAGTGTTTTATTAAAAAGAAAAGCCCAATATTATCGAGTCCCATGACTTGCAAATAAATAAATAAAATAAATGGAAATCCAATTTGAGCCCGTGTATGACTCAGCATCTACCAATACCATGACTCAGCATCTACCAATACCATGTCTCGGCCTGACTCAGCGTCTACCAATACCATGACTCAGCCTAACTCAGCGTCTACCAATACCATGACTCAGCGTCTACCAATACCATGACTCAGCGTCTACCAATACCATGACTCAGCGTCTACCAATACCATGACTCAGTCTAACTCAGCGTCTACCAATACCATGACTCAGCCTCTCAGACTAACCAGGTCTACCAATACCAGTGACTCAGCATGACTACAGCGGTCTACAACATACCATGACTCAGCGTTACCAAACCATGACCTACAGCGTCTACCAATACCATGACACAGCGTCTACCAATACCATGTCTCAGCCTGACTCAGCGTCTACCAATACCATGTCTCAGCCTGACTCAGCGTCTACCAATACCATATCTCAGCGTCTTCCAAAAGCATGACTCAGCGTCTCCCAATAATGTTTTGCTTCTGTCTTCTGAGAGTTGGACCGTGTTCTCACCTTTGACCCTCGTCTCATTGTTGGGAGCTGGAGTCTCGAGTATTTTGGGATGCAGCGGCGTCTCGGCCGTCGAGGTTTTAACAGAGCGGGGCTCTAAAAAAATAAAAAGAAGAAAGATTTGTACTGATTTAAAAAGACATTATAGGACAAACTGTTGTTGGCAAAATGGTTAGTGGGAGTTGGATGTGGGTCTGGATTTTCTGGCTAACAAACTTGACTAAAAACACCCAAATTCAATGAAAGTAGCGAGCTGATTTTATTTATTTACTTGTGAGGAGCGTTGTACACGACCACCCACGTTATTTCTTTTGACAATTTGGTTAAAAGAAACCCACATTTCTGATATGGAAATTTTTTGGTAATGGATCAAATTTGACCCGAGGACACCAGGAAGGTTAAAAGACTAAACTCTGTGAAGAAGTCCAACTACGGTCATTAGATCTGAGAAAACGCTGTCAGTCCACCGTTGTGTTTTCAATGAAAGATAGTGATCATTCATTTTATTGGTGAAGAGCGTCATTGTGTTATTTTTTGGGTACTTTGGTTGAAAGAAACCCATATTTCTGATTAAGAAACATTGAAAACGGGTCAAATTTGTCCCGTAGACGGGTTAGCTTTGATGCTTTTTGGCGCTCTTTTTTTTGCCGCATTTGCATTTTATTTCGGTTTAGGTGCTGCCCAAAAACGTCTCGAGGTGGGGCTGCACCCGAGAGTGAAACCCCTGAAAACAACAACCAACCACCCGTTTCACATCCTGAACGTGTCAACTGCTCCGGTTCTGAATCTGCCAAGTTCAGTTTTTGAGTTTGTTAAAAAAAAAAGTTTCCCGCCTTTTAAAAAAAAAAGTTTGGTGCACAACTAGTTGGGCAAAATGTGTGAGGTAATAACCGTTAGCAACGGCGCTAAGGGGTATGACTGTTGAAGCTAATTGATTTTGTTCAGGTGTGCCAAGTTGTAATTATAAGACTGTTAAGGTAGAGCTGTCACTTGTTGCCGTGGCAACTCCAAACATCCTGGGCCGTAGCCGACTGATTTTTTTTGCAGCTTCAAATAAATTTCACGTTGGGAGAAACGTTACAACTGGCCCACATGACACGTGATATGAGACAAAGCGAGAGAGACACAGAGACAAAGACAGAGCGCGAGACAGAGACAAAAAGAGACAAAAAGAGAGAGACAGACAAAGAGAGAGACAAAGAGACAGACAGAGACAAAGCCAGACAGAGACAGAGACAAAGAGAGAGAGAGAGACAGACAAAGAGAGAGAGAGAGACAAAGAGAGAGAAAGAGACAGAGACAAAGCGAGACAGAGAGAGAGACAGACAAAGAGAGAGAGAGAGACAAAGAGAGAGAGAAAGAGAGACAGAGACAAAGAGAGAGAGAGAGACAAAGAGAGAGAGACAAAGAGAGAGAGAGAGAGAGAGAGACAAAGAGAGAGAGAGAGAGACAAAGACAAAGCGAGACAGAGAGAGAGAGAGACAGACAAAGAGAGAGAGAGAGACAAAGAGAGAGAGAAAGAGAGAGAGAGTTTGAGAGACAGAGAGAGAGACAAAGAGAGAGAGAGAGAGAGAGAGAGAGACAGAGACAAAGAGACAGACAAAGAGAGAGAGTCACTCACCCACAACGAGCTGGACGACCGAGCTGCAGTCTAACTTGGGGACGTAGCAGCGGTACGGCCCCGTGTCCCCGAGCGTGGCGTTGACGATCTTCAGCGAGATGTTCCCGTCCCTCAGGGCGTCCGTGAACAGCGCCGTCCTCTCGGCGTAGGACGGGATCTTCATGTCCGGGACCTCCCGCTTGTCCCGGTAGAGGTGCACGTACGCAACGCGGCTCAGCCGGTCCGACGGGTCCGGCTTCAGGTCCGGCTTGGACCACTCCACCGTCTTGTCCTGCACGTCCTCTCTGGGGTCCAACTGGCACGGCAGGACGACGTCGTCGCCCAGGGCGACGACGATTGGCCGACGGGACCCGATCACCTGAACTGGACAACACACAGGGGGACAATTTGGACAAACTGGAAGGTTCAGCGGCAATAACAACACCTCAACTTCCTGCCAACTCCTTTCTGTAAAGTCACGCCAACTTTCCCGGACCTATGACTTTATTTTACGTCGGCGTTACGAAAAAGGAAGCTGGGATTTTGGAACTAGGGCAACTAAGAGATACTTCATCACTAATTGCTGAAAACTATAAAATAGAAAATGCCAATTATAACCCTCTGAAAGCCAAGTGGGAGTCTTTGATTGTTTTGTATGATCAGCAGTCCCAAAAACCCAAAGATAAATTAGGCCTGCATGCTACTGGGGAAAAAAAAATTAAAAAATCTGACATTGCGATATATTTTCCCCCTGAGATATATTTTACGATATGAAAAAATAAAAACGGTAATTTTTAAAAGATGACATAAACAGCTCCATTTGGACATAAATCATTCTCGACTGTTGTGGTGATTTTGTACGGGAGTGCAACTACACAGAAGATAAAAATTAAAAAGGATCTTTTCTAATGTGAAACTTACACCGTAGTCATATTTTCTAATCTCCAGTTAGCTTTTAGCACGGACTCTCCCTGTGAAATACGCCTTTTATCTATTTTAAACTACTTTTCATTGCATTTTGAGCTTCGAGTTGTTGTTATTCAATTATATAGCATTTGAAGAAAAATAAAAAACGGTTTCTAACAGTATTCTGACTCAACTTTGACATACGCGAGTCTATTAACCCTTGTGTTGTCTTCCCTGTTTTTCCCCTTATCTCAACAATTTTGTTGCTTTTAATTTTAAGCTTTTATATATTTTTTATTAAATTTCTTTTTAGCAATTTTGCCGCCTTTTCTAACATTTTTCACCCGTATTTTGACTTCAATTATTCAGGCTATAAAAAAAAAAACTTTTGACAACATGAGGGTTTAAGGAATGGATGTTGATGATAATCACAGACTGGAATATGTCAACTTTTACTTTTCAACACTATTTCAAAACCACTTATTTTCAAATGCTATCAAATTGAATAAGACACCCCAAAATTTACTTATCAAAATCCCAATTAAAAAGAACATTGATATAGGAAAATGGGTCAATATGACCTGAGGACAACATGAGGGTTAACATACATTCCTCTAATATTAGTCAAAATAATGCATTATTTCAGCTTTTTATGACTCAAAAATGAGGTATAATTAAAAAAAATCCAACAAGGTTTATTGAGATTGAATTACAGAAAAATAAGTGTATCACTAGTGGTAGTACGCTGGTGTCCGTGGCGTGTGTCAACAGTCAAATAAATTAAAAACAAAAACATTTTTTTTTTTTTAAAGTGTCCAAAAAAGGACAAAAATGTTGTTTTTCTAATTTGACCTGAGAAGACAACAGGTGCATGGTGGGCGGGGGAAGACAAGAAAAACATAAATTTCAATAAAACACACTCACCACTTCTCTGGGGAAAACCCCGTAACCTGAATATTTTAATTTCTAATTAATTCCAAAAACTTTTACTTTCATTCAATTCACACCAAATCTCCCCCGTAGAGTTTAAGTCTCTTTGTGGTTTTTTTTGTTTCTCGCTGTAGTCGATTAACAGCTGAATTTTAAAGATTAGGATTTTGTTTTTATTAGGACTACATTTTTATTGCATTTTGAGTTGTTTTCTTCAATTACATAACATTCGAAGAAGAAAAATTAAAACTGTTTCTAACAGTATTCTGACTCAACTTTGACGTACGCGAGTCTATTAACATACAATCCTCTAATATTAGTCAAAATAATGCATCATTTCAGCTTTCATGACTCAAAAATGAGGTACAATTTAGAAATCCATTAGGATTTATTGATATTGAATTACAGAAAAATAAGTGTATCACTAGTGGCAGTACGCTGGTGTCCGTGGCGTGTGACGGCAGTCAAATAAATTTAAAAAAAGTGAAAAAGTGTCCAAAAAATAATTTGACCCGAGAGGACAACAGGTGCATTGTGGGCGGGGGAAGACAACAAGAAAAATAAATTTAAAAACACACTCACCACCTCTCTGGGGGAAACCCCGTAACCTGAATATTTTACTTCTAATTAATTCCAAAAACTTTTCCTTTCACTCAACTCACACCAGATCTCCCCCGTGCATTTTACGTCTCTTTGTGGGGTTTCTGTTTCTCGTTGTAGTCGATTTACAGCTGACATTTAAAGATTTGGATCTTTGTTGAGTCATGATGATGCTCTGTTACCAAAATAAGAATATTAGCTGAGTAATTGTTTGGAACAACAACATTGTGGTGTAAGAAGAGCAAGGTCTCTCTCTTATCACATCATGGTACATCTGGAGCACCATGCAACTTTGTGTGTTTCTGGGTCCAAATTTCAACATCTTGTTGTTCTTTTTCCACACTTTTTGTTGACATTATTCCAATTTTTTTATCCCTTTTTCCAGATTTCTTGTCACTTTTTTAAATTATGTCTTTTGTCAATTTTTGTAGCTTTTTAAAAACAAGTTTTGTCAACCCTTCCGATGCTTTTGACAATTTATTTGACAACTTTTGCGATGTTTTTGGTCACTTTTTTCGGCGTTTAAAAACAAAGAAAAGAAGTAGATTCTTTCCCCTGCGTTTTTTGTAGCTTCTTCCAAAATTTGGCACTTTTTAAAACATCCTTTTGTCATAGTCCTGATATAGAAAGATTGTAAACGAAGACACAACAGGAGGGTCAGGCTGTGTCAGTGAATTCAAAGACATCTTAACAGAGAGATGTTGTCACGTTCCTACAGGAGTCTCTTAACTTTATTAACTGGTTTGTAACTTAGTTTCTGGAAAACACTGAGCCCATTTATGTGAAACGACCCCGTCTCAGTTACATTAAAAAGGGGGAAACACCGGTGAGTCCATCTCTGACTCACTACGGACTTAAGTTAATAAAGTGGTTTTTCCTCCCAAAATTTTTTATATATTATAGTCGATTTACAGCTGGTAATTAAAGATTAGGATTTTGTCGAGTCATGAGGATGCTCTGTTACCAAAATAAGAATATTAGCTGAGTAATTGTTTTTAACAACAACATCGTGGTGTAAGAAGAACAAGAGCAAGGTCTCTCTCTTATCACATCATGGTACATCTGGAGCACCATGCAACTTTGAGTTCTTCTGGGTCCAAATTTCAACATCTTGTTGTTCTTTTTCTACACTTTTTGTTGACATTATTCCAATCTTTTTGTCAATTTTTCCAGATTTCTTGTCACTTTTTTTTTTTAAATTATGTTTTTGTCAATTTTTGACTGATTATTTGTCGCCTTTGCCAATGTTTTTGGTCACTTTTTTTCAGCGTTTAAAAACAAAAAAGTAGATTTTTTTCCCCTGCGTTTTTTGTAGCTTCTTCCAACATTTCGCCACTTTTTTAACATCCTTTTGTCACAGTCCTGATATTGAAAGAGTTTGTAAACGAGGACACAACAGGAGGGTCAGGACAACTTAACAGATAGATGTCTCTTAACTTTATTAACTTGTTTGTAACTTAGTTTCTGGAAAACACTGAGTCCATTTATGTGAAACGACCCCGTCTCAGTTACATTAAAAAGGGGGAAACACCGGTGAGTCCATCTCTGACTCACTACAGACTTCAGGAGATGAAGAAAGAGGTTTTTCCCTCTCGACATATGGAAACCAGCTCAAAGAAAAACTGATAATGATTTTAACATTTATTTTTTGTAGGAGGCTGTGGTGTAGTGCTCATTCATAATGTCACATTAGCTACAGCAGACTAGCTGCGAGTGGCGACCTGAACATCGCCAGCAACGTGTGTGTGTGTGTGTGTGTGTGTGTGTGTGTGTGTGTGTGTGTGTGTGATCGAGTGAAGAATCTGATGAAAGAGGCAGGTAACGGATACTTAGCGGTAAGCTATCAGACTGGAACTCCAGAGCTCTCGCGAGAGCACCGTTTGAATTTGCCCAGCCAATCGGATTTCCACGCTAGGAAACAACCCGAGACATAGCATTTTGATCGTAGCTATGGCAACGTTGCGTTGGTAACGTTCCGAGTTCAACGGTTTTCAACTTAACAGTTATTGTAAACATAACGCTAACAGCTATTATTTAAACAGATATTCAGATTAATAGACAAACACTGTCCGATATATATATATATATATATATATATATATATATATATCTAACGGTAACCTTTGCTATAGTTAACGTTAGCTAAAGCTATATAGCTAACGTTAACGTTAGATGGGCGGTTGATAGCGGACTGTTTAAATTTATTTAAATATCTCAACGGTTAACAGCGAAGCCTCATCGAAAATAACGTCTAAAATTAACTTAAATTACGCGTTTCATGGTAAAACTGTCAGAACATGTTCAGACCATAGACATATAACATTTATTATGTCTATGGTTCAGACTATACACCGGTGATATTAATATTAATAAATATAGAGTCTATGGTTCAGACACTACTCCGGCTAACGTTAACTGACGTACCGTTGACGTAACGTTTGACCTCGGCCCGGTGAAATTTGAATGTAAAGAATAAATGAGCTACATGACAGCCTGATAAATTAGAAAACACACGAGCTTACCTTTAACCCCCGTCTGTGCTGCCGTGCCAAAAGGCACTAAGTCCGTCCAGAGAGTAAACGTGAAGCACAGCACGAAGATACCGAGGTGAACCATGAAATCCTCCGATAGAAAGACAGAAACTACCGGCTGTGGTGTGCTCCTCTGGCGCTGAATGAATGAATGAACGAACGTGCGTAGCAGGACGTGGTTATTAAAAGAAGGTACGTCATCACGTGTGGTTACGTCAGCTGCGTCATGGTTTTTCCTCCTCCCATGATGACGGAGCCACGTTGGCATGTAAACAAACCACCATGTAAATAAACCATAAACTCGTGATTCTTGACTGTGTATCGACGAGATTGCACGAGAATGTTCTGCTGCTCATTTTTACTGATTTCTTAGTTCAGAAACGGACCCATTTGAATGATCTTAGGCTCGTGAACTCTTCCCGTTGTCCTCGCGGGTGACATTTGACCCATTTAAGAAAAATAAACAAAATAAAATATCCACATCACAAATTTGGGTTTCTATCATCTGAAATGTTAAAAAAATCAACAACAACGTGGATACAACTAGTAAAGTAAATTATAACGTTACTGTTTCAGTGAATTTGGGTGTTGTATTAAATGTTAAGGCATTTGAAAGAAGAAGAGATAAAGAAGATATAAAGAGATAAAGAGATAAAGAACAAATGTCAAAAAACAAAAAAATGTCAAAAAAACATCGGAAAAAGTGTGAAAAAAACAACGAATAAAAGTAAAAAACTAAATAAATGGAAAAAGCTGAAAAAAGTGCCAAAAACCTCTGATCATGATGGATATTGATCCCAATAAAATGGGAAAATACTGTGTTAATCAGTCACACAGCTCAGAATACAAATATAAATGAAGTACTAGGATACAATATACATGAAATTATAATAATAGGAAGTAAATACAAGGACAAATATTGTTGGGAATACAAAAAAATGTGTAACTGCTTTAACCCTTGTACGGTATTCAGGTCAAATTGACCCATTTCTAATTTTTACAAGAAAGATAAATGGTCCAAGTTCCATGTTTTCT
>NC_045741.1:33378103-33378651 GCF_008692095.1 Etheostoma spectabile
AAATCAGCGTCCTTTCCTTATTTCCTGTGAGGAACATGTATTCCTGAGGAAACAAAGGAGTTTACTGCTGGGAACAGAGTGAGATTTCTTTAGTTTTGGGATGGATCGGTGATGCTAAAGCAGCATTGAATTAGGTTGACTACAATCTAGTCCTCCGTGGTTATCCCCCATGCCAAGTGTAGATCTCAACGTACATCAGGAACTGAAGAATGGGTCAGAACTTCTTCCAGCGTGGTGCATAGTCCAGAATTGTAATAAGACTCGGTTTTCATTTTCACAGATGCTTCTGTAGTATCTGATGATTTGTAACCTGAATCAGGTTCTGTTCAAAGGAAATACTACTGATGCCAGGCTGGTTTACGTTGATTTGGAGTGAACTTGGGAGGGGATGTGATGAGTTGGATGTGATCTTTGGTTTGTCATGTAACAAAATCCTATACGTTTCCTAACATGTGACCTAAATATATCCTGTATTATAGTAATAATATATTTTACATATTATTCATGGTCACTGGTGAATATAACTTATATTATGGTTACCTACTTTT
>NC_045741.1:33378667-33378885 GCF_008692095.1 Etheostoma spectabile
TTTAATTACATATTCAATTTAATTTTAAAGTCACTTACTTACACTGCAATATTGTTTTTTGTATCATGGCAACTGCACTTTACTTTACAAAATCTTTATTAGACGCCACTTTACTTCAGTCTACCTTCTGCACTTTGTCTATTATTCTTTCTTCTTTCTTGTGTTTACTTGTTTTTTTATTTGTTTTTTTTGCTGTTATTGTTGAGAATGCTACTGTA
>NC_045741.1:33378895-33379007 GCF_008692095.1 Etheostoma spectabile
TTCCCCGCTGTGGGATAAATAAAGTATTATCTTATCTTATCTTATAACGTATGTCTAAAGGTATGTCTGAAGGCAGACTACAACGGACAGTTAGGACTGCAGAAAGGATCAT
>NC_045741.1:33379017-33382483 GCF_008692095.1 Etheostoma spectabile
CTGCCCTCCGTCCATGACCTATACACATCCAGAGTCAGGAACCGGGCAGGAACCATCACTGCAGACCCATCTCACCCCGGACACAATCTGTTCCTGCTTCTCTCCTCTGGGGGGCGCTACAGAGCACTGTACGCCAACACCAACAGACTCAGGATCAGTTTCTACCCACAAGCCATCTCTCTGATGAACAGCTGACTACTGACCCACAGTGTCAGGTTCAGTGCTGGTCCATAACCCAGTACCACGGTCTCTACAGCACCTGGTACTGGTTCCACTATTATATTCCATTTATTTAGTATTATAGTCATCATTCTCATATCCACTTATTATCATTATCATTATTAGTCATTCTTCTATTTCCTAGATTTCAAACTGTTCATAATGTTCATACTGTTATATATAATATAATAACATAATACTATTTATCCCAGTACCCTTTGCACTATGTTCCACATTTAAATAATTTTTATTGGACTCTTCATTGCACTCATCTCTCTACATTGTTTCTGTTTAGAGTATGTATATATTAGTGTGTATATATTAGTGTGTCTATATTAGTGTGTATATATTGTTTGTTGGGTTGTTTGTTTTGAATGTTTAAGCACATTGAGAGCAACTATGCTCCAAAGGAAAATTCCTCGTATGTGTCTGCATACCTGGTCAATAAAGCTGATTCTGGTTCTGATTGAAAGCTCGAGTGTAATTTGGCAGACGCTCTCCTGGCTTCTGCCGAGCTTGTAAATTGATGCTGAATTCTTTGATGTAATAAACCTTTTTTTTTATAATCAAGAAACAGTGTCAAAGGGATTGCTGTCAGCACATCGTCCAGCATTGCTCAGACACCACGCTTCTGAAGATCCCGTCACTGAAATTGAGGGTGAAATCTCAGGCTTTTGGGCTAAATAACATACCCACATTAAAAGTGGTACAGCTTCCACATACCTTGACACTCAGGGAGTTGCCTGATATCAATGGGAGGTTAACACCTTCTGGTTTCTTCTATAAGTATCATGATGATTCTAGGCCTTACTGACAGAGTTACAGAGTCTAGAATGGAGGGTCATACATCTGTAAACTGAGTAAAACACACAGCTGTAGGTGGCTCTAAGTGAGATACAGACAACACAAGGCAAAAAAATCAATTTTATATGAATTCTTTTTCTACAGATATGTCTTTGCGTTTTTGTTTGGTCCATTTTTGAGTCCAAACGGGACTTTGGTTACCAAGACCGCGTACCGAGTTTCAGATCCTTATAACTTGAGAAGCCTCTGGGTCTGGAAACATGGTCTTGGTCTCTAATGAAAGCCAACACCCTGTTTCTCATTCTCAGTCATTTCTGAGTCATTTAGGCACAGCATGACATAAGCAAAACCACACAAAAACCCATATTTTCTTCTATTCTTCGACCAAAGAGATTTTGGTCAAAAAAGGGCAAATAAACTTCACTGGAAACTTTTTTTTAATATAGAAATATTGTAAAAAATACATACATATTGTGCAAAATACAAAAACACGTGAATGTACACAAAAACTTTACATGAAATGACACGTGGACTAGATTAGCTGTATAGCTTACTCTGGTACAGGGTATAGCAGGGCGGTAGTACTCGAGTCCGGTCTCGGACTCGAGACCATTTTTCTTTGGACTCGGACTTGTCTCCGACTCTGTAGTATTTGGACTCGGACTTGTCTCGGTCTTGCTAGTATTTGGACTCTGACTTGTCTCGGTCTCGCTAGTATTTGGACTCTGACTTGTCTCGGCTCGGCTAGATTTGGACCTGGGATTGTCTCGGTCTCGCTAGTATTTCGGATCGCCTGACTGTCTCGGTCTCGCTAGTATTGGACTCTGACTTGTCTCGGTCTCGCTAGTATTGGACTCTGACTTGTCTCGGTCTCGCTAGTATTGGGACTCTGGACTGTCTCGGAATCGCTATGTATTGGACTCGACTGTCTCGGAAATCGCTAGTATGGACTCGGACGTGTCTCGGACTCGGGAGTATTGGACTCGGACTTGTCTCGACTCGCTATATTTGGACTCGGAATTGGCTCGGACTCGGTAGTATTTGGACTCGGACTTGTCTGGGACTCGCTAGTATTTGGACTCGGACTTGTCTCGGTCTCGCTAGTATTTGGACTCGGACTTGTCTCGGACTCGACCACTGGTCTTGCCCAACATGGCTTCTGGTCTGGACCGAGTCCAGGTGTCTTTATTATGTTGAT
Source organism: Etheostoma spectabile (assembly GCF_008692095.1). Classification (NCBI taxonomy): domain Eukaryota; kingdom Metazoa; phylum Chordata; class Actinopteri; order Perciformes; family Percidae; genus Etheostoma; species Etheostoma spectabile. The sequence goes on from NC_045741.1 coordinate 33,381,239, forward strand.
GATAATATTGGAGGGAAAGTGAAACACGGTTCAGGTGGGGATATTGTTCGGCTTTTTACAAGTTTAGACAGCTAGCTAACGCTACGCCAATGTTTGCTAACGTTAGCGCACCAGCATTAGCCTAGTTAGCTTACTAGGTAAATATTACGGCTGCCTTCGGAGTTTCCTATATTTGCGTCCACGTTGTCAACATAAGACCTGTGGCGTTAGTGCTCCTGTTGAGCCGTCATTTTATTACATGAAATAAGCTTTGCTCATACGAGATGGGTGGGTTTTTCTTACGTTATAAAAAAGCTAACTGGCTATAGTTAGCCCGTCTGTATGCTAACGGACGTTAGCTAACGTTGCAGAGCCAGCTGTGTGTGTGTGTCTTGACTTGGACTCAGACCTCTTTGGACTCAGACCTCTTTGGACTCGACAAAGGTGGTCTTGACTACAGCCCCAGGGTACGGTGTCACACACCGGAAGTTACAACTTGTTCAGGGTGTGCCAGGCATTAAAACAGTCTCTGGCCATCACGAAGCACAGACACACGTCACAGGAGGAGCATTTCACGGTGGTCTTCTGGCGGCAATGGACACACCTCCTCCGACCCGAGGTGCCATCCTGGCAGAAATGAACAGGTTTGTGTGAGGCCCCTTGGGGAGCTGGAGGGGGGGGCAGTGGAGAGGCTTTGGAGGTAGACCCGACCGCTTTCAGCTCCATCACCAGGGTCTCGCGAAAGGTCTTCTGGGACATCACCTTCTCCTTCCTCGCGGTGGCCAGCCCGCCCCCCCACCATTAAAGAAGAGAACAGCCACCCCCCCCCCCCCTAAAGAGGGAGCAGAGCAGAACCCCCCAGGTGATGGCTTGTAAGCAACAAAATGGCTCACAGGAGGTATGCCTGCACTTGCAGAGGCTGGCTTACCCCCCCTAGTAATAAGCCTGTACCTATGTTTTTCGGGTATGCATGCCTTAACTAACAAACACAGCACACGCACATGCACGCGCACGCTCCAGCACCCCTCCCATTGTTTACAACCTCAGACCAACCACATCGGTCTTCACACATAATACTCACAGATCTGGATCAGGGTCCCATCTTGGGGAAATCTCCTCAGCTTCAGAGTCCCCGAGATCCCCCGAGTCCTCGCTGTCCAAAGAGGACAACTCGTCTTCCTGTTGTAGTTCTAGTTAATAGCAGCTGCCTGCTCCGCTGTTATCTTGTTCTTCACCCCGAACATGCTCGCGCAGCAAAACACCCTA
>NC_045741.1:33385602-33397080 GCF_008692095.1 Etheostoma spectabile
AATACCTCAATGACTCAATGACTCAATGACTCAATGACTCAATGACTCGCGACTCAAAGCTCGCTCTCTGCAGCCAACATGGGTGCATAGAGACAACATTGCCCGATCAGTTCTGCGCATGTGCAATATGTTCGATGTGGCTCGGGAAAGGGAAGTTTGGGGTCCCCTGCTGGAGCTGCTGCCCCCGAGACCCGATACCGGATAAGTGGACGAAGATGGATGGATGGATGGATGTATATTCTTATATTAGTGATTTTCTAAGAGAACTTGATTTAGTAAAGAGGATTTAGGGTTTTTTAATTTGAATTTTTCCTTTCTATGTATTTAATGTAGAGATCTCGTTCACACTCCAGTCCAGTTGGTGGCGGTACTGCGCCTTTAAGTTGGTTTGCCAACCCCCAATAACCCACGAAGAAGACGAAGACGAAGAAGAAGAAGAAGAAGAAGAAGAAGAAGAAGAAGAAGAAGAAGATGAAGTAGTAGTAGTTTCGATTTCAATGTGGTCTCTCTGCACCCATGTTGGCTGCAGAGAGCGAGCTTTGAGTCGCGAGTCATTGAGTTATTGAGTTATTGGGTGTTTTTCTGCGCGAGCATGTTCGGGGTGAAGAACAAGATAACAGCGGAGCAGGCAGCTGCTTTATTACTAGAACTACAACAAGAAGACGAGTTGTCCTCTTTGGACAGCGAGGACTCGGGGGACTCGGTGGACTCTGAAGCTGAGGAGGATTTTCCCAATGGATGGGACCCTGATCCAGATCTGTGAGTACCCAGCAGCCTGCAGCACACATCGGTCATTTGCTCACAGTGTTTATTACAGACATTATTGGATCAGTTAATATGTGTGAAGACCGATGTGGTTGGTCTGAGGTTGTAAACAAGGGGGAGGGGTGCTGGAGCGTGCACGTGCGCGTGTCTGTGTTTGTTAGTTAAGTCATGCATACCCGAGATAACATAGGTACAGGCTAATTACTGCTAACTAACATGCTAGTTAGTTAGTTACTAACCCTATACTACACTACTTTAATAACCCTGGTTATGACACAATCCTACCAACCAATTTTTTTTTTATAAAAACGTCTGCTACAGGGCCACACCGTGAGGTACAAGGTTAATACATTATCATGTTTCTTTATAAATAAACAACGTACAAATAGAGTCTTTAAACGCATCAGATGTAAAGTTAAACCCTGTCAAAGTGGCGCCAAAATGAATGGGAGTCAATGGGATGCTAACAGCGGGGGGGGGGGGGATGCTTGGTAAATCAAAATGGCGCCTTAGGGGCTTCCCTTAGAGAGGAGAGGCTGACCCCCCCCCCCCCCCCCTTGGATAAACCAGCCTCTGCAAAGCGTAGGCCTCCCTCTTGTGGAGCCATTTTGTTGCTAACCATCCATCAACCGCCGTTAGCATCCCATTGACTCCCATTCATTTTGGTGCCACTTTGACAGCGAATAACGTTACATCTGAGCGTTTGAAGACTCATTTTAACAGTTTATTAACGTGCGCTTGTTGCCCCGTGTGCGCTGATGCATCTGTCTTCCCCCAGTTGCTTCATAACACACAACGACGTAGCCTACATGTGTCATTTATGAGGAAAAAATGAGATTTTAAATGTGTTGGGCTCGGGTCGGGATCGGATGCGGCTCTCTCGGACACGGGACTCAGACAGAAAAATTTGAGTTTTATGTTTTATAGAGGGAGGTGTGTGGATTGTGTGTCTGAGAGAGAGGGGTTGCAGGGGGGGGGGCTGTGTGAAGGATAAGTTAATCGTTGAATTTCCGTGTTTCAGAGAGCCCGTGGAGTCTGACTCAGATTGGCAGCCAGAGGCAAAGAGGGCCAGGCAGACCCCAAGGTCTCCTGATGAGGAAGGGGAAGAAGAGGAGGAGGAGGAAGAAGAACTGGAATTCCAACCCTCTACCTCCACACCGCCTACCAGACGGAGGAGGGGGAGACCACGGGGGAGACCACGGGGGAGAGCAGCAGGAGGAAGAAGGAGCACCCCAGAGCAGAGTCCTGCACCTGGAGATGCGTGGCAGGGCACTGATGTGGAGGACGTCCCTCCTAGACAGCCGATATTCCGCCCAGCACGCACTCCCGGTAACCAGCTCGCGGGTGGTTCACAATACTCGGTTTTACAATTATTTCAGCTATTTATGTCAAATGAAACACTTCAAGGCCTTTTGAATAATTCAAACAAGTTCGGAGAAGCCGACCACCCTGAAACCTTTGAGAAGATCACGATGCCCGACATGATGTCTTACCTGGCCATGATTGTCTACATGGGATTAATCACGACCCCGACCATCAACGACTACTGGAGAAGGTCGGAGCTGTACACCTTTTCCTTCCCGTCCAGTGTGATGTCGGGGCGCCGGTTCAGAGCCATCTCGCGCGCCATCCACATCAGTGACCCCGACGCCGCCAACGACCTGAAGAGAGGCACCGCCGGGTACGACCGGCTCGGCAAAATTAAGCCGATGTACGATGAGATTAAGAAGGCGTGCATGGCAAACTACCACCCCCGCCAGTGCGTTGCCATTGACGAGAGGATGGTGGCCTCCAAAGCCCGCAATGGCCTCCGCCAGTACATGAAGAGCAAGCCTGTGAAGTGGGGCTATAAGCTGTTTGTGCTGGCGGACTCCACCAGCGGGTACACCTGGGACTTCTTCGTGTACAAAGGAAAAGGGTCGCCGATAGTGAAGGGGCTCGGCTACGACACCGTGATGCGGCTCGTGAACACGCCGGTGATGGGTACCGGGTATAAGTTATTCGTGGATAACTTTTACACCAGCCCGGAGCTCTTTCGGGACCTGCTGCAGAAGAAGATCTGGGCCTGTGGTCCCATTCGCCGCCACCAAAGTGGGTTCCCCAAAGACCGGCCAGGCCGGCTTGACAGGCGGGCTCCCCGGGGCGCCATCCGCTGGATCCGCGAGGGGCCCGTGGTCTTCGTTCAGTGGAGGGACACCAGAGATGTGCTGATGTGCTCCACAATCCACGCAGCACATGGAGAGGACACGGTCCAGAGACGGATCAAGGGGGCAGATGGACGGTGGTCTGTGCAGGATCTCTCCATCCCCCCAGCCATCAAGGACTACAACAAGTACGCTTTCAGATTTCCAACTCTTTGGATTAAATGTCAATGTCAATTTTATTTCTATAGCACATTTAAAAACAACAACAGTCGACCAAAGTGCTGAACGGGGTCGATGTCAAATACATAAATAACCAGTGAAAAAATCTCTCCAATCAAAATACATCACAGGGAGACAAACAACAACCCTTTAAAACATCAAAATCCAGGTTAACGAGGGTTAAAAGCTACAAAAAGGTGCGTTTTAAGCAGCGATTTAACCGCTTGTAGGGTCTGTGCAGCTTTAATATGCATGGGGGGGTTGTTCCATAGGGTGGGGGCGCCCACTGCATGGGGGGGTTGTCCATAGGGGGGGGCCCACTTCATGGGGGGGTTGTTCCATAGGGTGGGGGCGCCCACTGCATGGGGGGGTTGTTCCATAGGTGTGGGGTGCCCACTTCATGGGGGGTTGTTCCATAGGTGGGGGGCGCCCACTGCATGGGGGGGTTGTTCCATAGGGGGGGGGCACCCACTGCAAAGGCTCTATCGCCCTTATTTTTCAGCTTTGATCTTGGGACGTCCCAGAGCAGCTGATTGGTCGACCTCAGCGTTCTGACTGGAGAATGATGGCATGAGAGATCAGCTGATAAGATGGCGCCAGACCATTTAAAAACAAGCCATAAAATCTTAAAATCTGTCCTGTAACGGACGGGTAGCCAGGGGAGGGCGACCCAGGACCGGCGTTATGTGTTCACGTTTTTTAGTTCTAGTTGAAAGGCGAGCAGCTGCGTTCTGGACTAGCTGGAGCCGGTTTAAAGATCTCTGGTGTAGACCCATATGTAAGGAATTACAATGTTGACATCATGCATCCACATCAGTGTAACGTCATGGCTATTTGTTTCCCTACCCAGGTACATGGGGGGCGTGGACCTGTCCGATGCCCTGATTGGCTACTACACCATCCTGAACAAGACCGAGAAGTGGTACCGGTCTTTCCTGTTCCACTTCGTAGACATCGCCGTCGTCAACGCCTTCATCTTGTATAAGGAGCTGGCCACCGCGAGGAAGGAGAAGGTGATGTCCCAGAAGACCTTTCGCGAGACCCTGGTGTTGGAGCTGAAAGCGGTCGGGTCCACCTCCAATGCCCATCCAATGCCCCCCCCTCCTGCTCCCCCAGGGGCCTCACACAAACCTGTTCATTTTTGCCTAGATAGCCACTTGGGTCGGAGGAGGTGTGTCCACTGCGGCTTGAAGACCACCGTGAAATGCTCCTCCTGTGACGTGTGTCTGTGCTTCGTGATTAGCAGGGACTGTTTCAATGCCTGGCACACCCTGAACAACTTATAAAGACTTCTTTCTCTATATTTATGTTATTTTTAGTTATTTATGTAAATAGTTTTGGTCATTCAGCGGTGTGTGTGCATCAGCTGTTGGGTTTCTCAACTAACTGAAGGTCGACTGCCACCTCCGTGCATATCACAGCACATGCTTTGTCTTTTTTTTTTTTTAAGTATGGTGTACATTATCTCATGGTTGAATGTGTTTTTGTGCGATTGTGTATGTGTTGGCTACCTGTTGGGACTTTAACGGCATTTCGAAGTTCACGTATGTGTGTTTTTGTATTTTGCACAGTTCAGTTTGGCATTTTTCTACTATTAATGTATAAAAAGTTCCCTTTTTTTTGCCCTATTTTTGATAAAATCTCTTGAGCTGAATAGAAGAAAATATGCGTATTGTGTGGTTATGCTTGTGTAATGCCGAGCCTAAATAACTGACATCAAATCCAAATACATTGCAAGGTACCTGAGAGTGTTAGCGTTCATTAAAGACCAAGATCATGTTTCTGGACAAAGATGTTCTTAAGTTATAACCCTTTCGATACTCAGCATGCAGTCGAGAGCGGCTTTTTTTTTGCAGTTCCTACAACACAACGTTCCTATAACTTTAGTTTTTCTCGTGTTCCAACTGGACCAATTTGGGGATAATTAAGATTAGATTAGATAATACTTGATTCATCCCACAGTGGGGAAATTCCCTTGTCACAGCAGCAGTTTCCTACAGTAAAAAAGCAAAACACACCAACAAGCAAACAATGTACCAAAAGCATTGAATGCATGTAAAGTGGCGTTACATAAAAGGTATTTTAAAGTAAAGTGAGGTGGCCATAGTACAAAATATTGCAGTGTAAGTAAGTAATGTTAAAATTAAATTGAATATGTAAATAATATAGCAATAGTAAGTAACCATAATGTAAATGATATTGAAAAAGTTGATGAACGTGTTGTCTTTAGGTTCAAAAATGAAAATAAATCTGTTCTTTTTGTGCTTTTTTCCTCTAAAATTGCTTTTTTTATCACATAATTAACACTTTTTTCTTTTCTTTTTTTTTAATTCATAGTCAATAAAGCAAATTTCTATGACATTTTACCTAATTTTTCAGTTCAAAACAAGCATAAACCATGAATTATTTGATAGATAATAGTTACAATCAGAGGATTTTGAGTGGATCACAGACATGTCACAGTTTAGATTTGAAAACCAACTTTTAATTAAATGCTGCAACAAAAGACAAAAAAAAACACCCAAAGTTCAATGACACTAATCAGTGATTTCACTCAATCAATCAATGTTGTTTTATGGGCAATCTGGTTAAAAGAAACCCATATTTCTGATAGAAAAAGCAACTTTTGAAACAGGTCAAAGTACACCTGAGGACAACACAAGGGTTAAACTTTTTATTACTAAAAAAAAAAAAAAAAAAGAACTTAAAAATCAGGTCGTCAGGAAAGTGAAAGGAGGCCACTGGCCGGGCTCCCGTACGCTGGGTTAGACATTTGAGGCGTTAAAGATGCAAACAGCAGGAAACTGTGGCCTGTATAACATAGATGATGATGATGACGCTGTGATACAGCCCCCCCCCAGGCAGTCATCCAGTCATCCGCCCCCCCCAGGCAGTCATCAGTCCGTCTAGCAGCAGCATGGCAGTAACAACACTGTGCGTCGTCATTGGTGAGTCCTGCGTCTGATTAAAGATAAAAGTCAGTTTTTTGTGTGTCTAAAACGCTGTTTTTCCTCCTTGTTTCTGAACAATTTCAATGTTAACATCTCAATGTTGGATTGGAATCTGTGTTCCCTGTCTAGGGTTAGGGTTAACTAGATCAATACATATACTACAAATAGAAGAAAAAGTTAAGAAATCTGATTTTAAAGTAAGTAAGTAACTACTTGTAATTGATTCCTTTGCGTCCTTATTATCCTGTCCCCCCCTAGGGAAGTTTTGAGCATCCATTCAGATACACGTACTGTATGCAGCAATTTACAGTGGAAATACCTTTATTTATAGCCTATGTGAACAAGAAAAACAGATGAAAATTGAAAATAAATCAGAATTATAACGGAGGGAATGTAGTTGTGGGTCATTGAGTATTTTTAAAGAAGATTATATGGAAATCCTGCAGCTTTCTCAGTGGGTGGACGGCGTAAACCTGCGTATCACACGGACTACACCACTGTGTCTTTCTGTTTTTCTCATGACAGCGTCTTCATGTTGTTGTAAATTAAAGACAATCACCATGAGTGATCTCATGCAACTCCCGCATTGACTAACTAACTAATACTACCCGTACTCATCCGTGTTCATCTCCCCGAGGTCGAGATAGGAACCTACTGCACTGCTTTATATTTTGTGTCATTCTGCGTCTTGTCTTCTGTATATTTTGCACTCTTTCTTTCAACAATCCCCCATTCTGGATTAGTCAAACTTCTATCTTTTCTTGTCTTAATAACACACAAACCACAAAGAATCATTTTGTCCTGAGGAGCAAAAACACTTCATAATGACCTTCGTGTCTCCACGTGTTGATCAGGAAACAAACAAACAACATAGAGACGACTCTCCAGAGCAGAAACCGCCTGTTTCCCTTCACAGATACTCGTCTTCCTCCGAGTGTCTGCAGAGAGAGAGAGCAGCGTTATCTGTTGTCGTGGTTTCACACCGACAGCGGCGACTTTGACATGTTACCGTATATGTTGTCAGATCGGGGGGGAAATGTGACGCTTTTGATGTAGCGCCTTGCAGATGCAGGCTCTGCTATATCAGCTTTGGTTCTGTCATTTCTCCTTGTTTGGGCCTTCACACTGTAGCGGTGGCTTGACGACAGGCGGGGAGCACACTGTGTTATGGTCGTTGAAAATAGACTTCACCAAAATATAACTTTGCACCCCCCCCCCCGGCGGCCCCGGCTGAGAGATGTGTTGCTGTGTTGAGATTGACGCCTGCAGAGGTGAAGTGTCGCACGTATTGTTCAAAAGTTCAAAAATAACATCCGCAGTGAAAGAAGGAAGCGAGACGATGTGAAAAAGAAAGATGCGGGGACGAGCGTCCACTCGCCGGAGAAGACTTCCTGCATGTTTTTTAAAAGTTTTTTGATACTGGACGTTTATTATTTATTTCTATTTCAACCTACAGGAGCGTTTAATGAATTAGAGCCTCTAGCTGGGGCGGAAAATATCTTGTTTCATTAAAAGTTTCTGAACAGAGGAACTGCTCGGGGAAAGAAAGGTGCCAGCTGGTCGTTGTTGTCTAATGTTTGAGTTAGAAAAGCAGAAATTAGGAATTATTGAGATAAATTAACATAATGGGAAATGTGATGGTAATCCCAGACTGGAATATGTCAACTTTTACTCAACACTATTTCAACACACTTCACTTTTTTTACAATGCTATATAGATAAGACCCAAAATTAATGAAAGTAGAGATTTGTACTTGGCAAGAGCGTTGGAATCAATCATGTTATTTTGGGGAATTAAAAAGAACATTGATAATGAACATGAGAAGACATGAGGACAACATAGACAACATGAGGACAACATGGGGACAACATGAGGACAACAAAGGACAACATAGACAACATGAAGACAACATGAGGACAACATAACGACAACATGAAGACAACATAACAACATGAGACAACATGAAGCAACATGAGACAACATGAGGACAACATGAGGACAACATGAAACAACATAAACAACATGAGGACAACATGAGGACAACATGACAACATGAGGACAACTGAGGACAACATGAGACAACAGAAGACAACATAAGCACATGAGGACAAATGAGAACATACGACAACATAAGACAACTGAAGACAACATGAGGGCAACATGACGACAACATGAGGGCAACATGACAACATGAGGCACACATGAGGGCAACATGAGGGGAACATGACAACATGGACACATGAGGGCAACCCGAGACAACATGAGGGCAAACCGACGACAACATGAGACAACATGAGGGCACATAGGACAACATGAACACATGAGACAAATAACAACAACATGAGGACAACATAACAACAACATGAGGGCAACATGAGGGCAACATGAGGACAACATAACGACAACATGAAGACAACATGAGGGCAACCCGACGACAACATGAGGGCAACATGACAACATGAGGACAACAGGAGGGCAACATGAGACAACATACGACAACATGAAGACAACTGAGGGCAACATGACGACAACATGAGGAACATGCAATGAGACACTTAGGGCAACATTAGACAATAACGACACATGAGACACATGAGGGCAACTGACACAACATGAGGCAACATGACAACATGGGACAACATGAGGGCAACATTAGGACACATAACGACAACATGAAGACAACATGAGGGCAACATGAGGACAACAGGGGCAACATGAGGGAACATGACAACATGAGACAATATAAACAACATGAGGCAAACATGAGGAACATGAGGACAACATAGGACAACATGAGGGCATATGAGGGCAACAGTGAGGGCAACATGAGGACAACATGAGGGCCATACGACAAAAGGAGGGCAACATGAGGGGAACAGTGAGGGGAACATGAGGGCAACGGAGGACACATGAGGCAACATGAGGGCAACCATGAGGACAACATGAGGGCAACATAGGGCAACAGAGACAATCATGAGGACAACAGTGACAAACATGGACACAGAGGTTAAACTAAGACCTCTGGGAGCATTTCTTTTCTCCAGTTTTTCCCTTTTCAGTTCTGTTACCAGTACCACTGGTTGTCAGACACACAACAGTGTGTGTGTTAAAGAAAGAAAAATCAATCTAACAGAAGCATCCTCTTTCTGTCTCTGTCTGCCTCTGTCTGCCTCTGTCTGCCTCTGTCTGCCTCTGTCTGTCTCTGTCTGTCTCTGTCTGCCTCTGTCTGTCTCTGTCTGTCTCTGTCGGTCTCTGTCTGTCTCTTGCAGCCGCTCTGAGAGTCCTTCCCAACAGATCCCAGTTCTTCCAGTACGAGTCGGTCACGCTGAGCTGTGGGCCGCTGGGAGGCTCTGCTGGCTGGAGAGTCAAGAGGAACACGTCCACAAACATTAACGAACCCTGTGGTAGAACAAACACAACTCCCTGCGTCATCAGTGAGCTGTACCCGTTTGACACCGGCGTGTACTGGTGCGAGTCTGCAGCGGGGGAATGCAGCAACGCCGTCAACATCACTGTGATCGGCGGTGGGTGTAGTTCTACAGGAGAGAAATCTTTTAAAATGGCAACACATCCTCCTGTGAGAGGCTGAACACACATTTCACACACAAGTTTCACACTGGGGTTATCCAGGGAAGGGTTAACTGGACCGAGAGACCGTCACTCCCCGATGTGAGTTGAGTGCAGATTTGAGGCGCCTACACGATGCTAACGAGAGACTTCTGTAGCGTCAACCCAGTAAACATGGACCTACTTAACCAAGTTGGTTCACTGCTAGCTTAGCTACAAGTTAGCATCAAACACAACAACGGCTGTCAGGTGAATGGTGCTTTGAGCTAACGTTAGCATCAAACAACCATAGATAGCAATGTTTTTGCAATGATGTTTTTGCATGATGTCTCTCTCTCATAGGTGGGCCAAATTCTCTGCTCGGGCAAAGCAGAGAAAGGGGAGGTAACTTTGCCCCTTATGACCTCATAAGGGGAAAATTCCAGATCGGCCCAACTGAGCTTTCATTTTCTCAAAGACAGAGCGAAGGATACCCAGGACTGGTTGAACCTATCACCATTCTAGCTGGGGGGGGGGGGGGGGCGGGGGGGGGGGGGGGGGGGGTAAACTCATATTAACCCCGTGAGGTCTTCCTGTCAACAGTCCAACTTTTATTTTTTCTGAAATTACTATCATTTATTATTCAAAATGTTCAAATTGGTCGTCTTTTTCAAGACTTTTGTTGCTTTCCCCCCCTGATGTTTTTGTCTTTTTTCCCCATGGTTTTGAAGCTTTTGCTGACATTTCTTTTAACGCTATAAAATTCAATAAAACATCCAAATTTAAAGAAAGTAGTGGGCCAGAATTTGAATCAGAATCAGAAACAGCGTTCATTTACTTTTGTGAAGAGCGCTGTGTGGAACAGTCCGCATTATTTTTCTCAAAATTAGTAGAGTAGTAGTAGTAGTTGAAACCCACTTCTCTGATAAAGACTTTTTTTTTTAAATGGGTCAACACAAGGGTTAATGTTGAAAAAAAACTCACAAAGTGGCATTTTAATGGCGTGGGACCTTTAAATCTGAGCATGCGCAACTCACATCTGCACTCGACTCACACTGATGTGAGTGATTTCTTCAGTTTTGTCTATGCTAATTAAAAATTAATTAAGTAATTAATTAACCTCTGTGGTGCAGCATGCCGTCCTGCAAAAGACACCTTTCAGTGTGTGTGTGTAAAACCATTTTATTCTTATTTTTGTTGATGTTTTCTTCAACATTTTTATTTTTGGCACTTTGACAGACGTCTTTTAACCCTTCCTTGGTTCCTTATTCTAGTGTTGATGGAGTTTTACCCTTTTGAAAAGCTCTTAAACTGTCTTCTGGTCTTTCTGGATGCCGGTCTCTCAGCTGGTTCTGTGGTCCTGGAGAGTCCCGTCCTTCCTGTGAGGGACGGAGACACCGTGACTCTGCGCTGCAGAACCAAGGCGTCCTCCTCCTCCAACCTCACGGCTGACTTCTACAAAGATGGCCGCCTCATCAGGAGCAGCTCCACAGAAAACCTGACCCTCCAGAGGGTTTCAGCTCTAGACCAAGGACTCTACAAGTGCAACGTGTCTGGATCTGGAGAATCCCCCGACGGCTGGCTGGCTGTCAGAGGTCCACACGCACTGCAACCCTGAAATTATCAACATAGTAGGGAACGCAAACGTCTAAATTACTCGGGCAGGACATCAGACGGCGTTTAAAGTTTTATATGTGATGTCACGGGGGTTTTATTTGACGATACTTCAAACGTCAACAACAAGAAGTAACGTCACCCTACATCGCTTAGAGCACCTTTAACCTCCATCTTAAGTAATAGAGCAGCTCAATGTCTGGAGAATTGAAAAAATATATAACATATAACATATAAC
>NC_045741.1:33397090-33400040 GCF_008692095.1 Etheostoma spectabile
ATATATATATATATATATATATATATACACACACACACACACACACATATACAGTATACATACACACACGTACACATACATACACATAAACACACATACACACATATGTATATACACATACACACACATACAGTATACATACACACACGCACACATACACACATATACACACACATATATACATATACACACACATATATATATATATATATATGCATACACACATACACACACACATATATACACATAAACACACATATACAATATACATACACGTACATACACATAAACACACACACACACACACATATATATACACATTCACACACATACACACACATATGCAATAGACATACACACACGCACACATACATACACATACAGTGCATATACATACATACATACATACATTATGCAGATGTGTATGTGTGTATATGTACAAATGTTTCATGAGAACATAACATGACATTATGAATGTATACATATAAATATGTGTGTATAGTCTAAATCCAGCCTGGTGCACAGAGCTTTTTGTTCCTTTGCATTGAGGCCAACATGTGGTTTTTCTGTTTTTGAAGCAGGGCATTCTGGGTCGCCTGAGCCGCCAGAGCCGCCTGAGTCCCTCTTCACTCGCGTTCTACTTCCTGTGGTGGGCCTGGCGCTGGTGGTGCTGGTCTCGGTGGTGCTGCTCTGCCTGTGGGGGAGACGCAAAGGTCAGTCCTGTTTGAACGTCGTCTAAATGACATTTAGCATCCTGCTGTCTCAGCGACACCTCCGCCGACGGCTGTGCATTATGAAACCTGTCCTCGGTGGGTTCAAGGTCTCAGGTTTGTGTTGTTGTGGTTGTTTTTGCAGCTAACATAGGTTGCTCTCTGCCAACGTATAACTAGTCCTTAATGAGACTTGTTCTTCCGGGTGACAACATGGAAAGAGGAGAGAAATCTGTCCAATAACGGTGTTGTTGATGGTTCTCGTAGTTCTCGCCATGGGTTAAACCTTGTGTTGCTGCTGTTGTTTTTAGCGCCGTTGCTTCCAGCTGCTCTCTTCTATTTCAGGGTGAAAACTAACCTGAGTTTACCCCAGTTATGCACCAATACCCCAGTTGCTAAATGAGTAGTCTTGCATTGCCAGACCTTCCTCCACAGCGTTGCGGAGGAGGGTCTGGCGAGTCCACGCAGCATTCTGGGATGGGAGAAAAATGTGTTCTGATTTATTGGAATTTCTTTAACCCTCATGTTGTTCTTGGGGCAAATTGACCCGTTTTCAGTAAAAAAAATAATGATTTTGTCACAAAAATGGATCGTCAAAATAAGCGCTGGAAATGTCAACATTAATAAAAACATTTAAAAAAAAAAAAAAGTGAAACAAAAAAACTGGCAACGAAAAACGGCGTTAAAAACTGAGACCTGACCAAGGAGGCGAGAATAAACGGAGGCGACAAAATGCTTCCCGACCACAACGCCCCACAAGGTGCCGTCCCGAGGCTATGACAAGGAGGCCCACAGTTGGAAAACGGTGAACAAAACAAGGGTCTACAAATAAAGGACACAAGGAGGACAAAAAGGAGGCGCAAAAGGAGACAAATCCGACAATGAAAAGTGACTTAAATAGGAGACAATACAATGCAGTGCGAAATAGCCCACCAATAAAAGCAGCATACAACAGTGCGCCCAGAGGGAGAGACACGGCACGATGACAAAGGGATGGAAATAGGGGCCACCCGGCGGCGACATCGGCCGGCGCATGCCGGCCCCCAGGCGGCGCTCCGGCTCAGCCACCTTTTTTTTTGGTCCAAACTTACGGGCGGCGTCTAAAAAAATGTGCTGGGTGTCTCCATTTTTTTTGTGTTCGGGCACAACCGAACACACAAGCGACCACACCTCAGGCGGAAAAGGCGGCAAAAAGGCGGCAAAAAGGCAACAAAGAAGAGACAAAAAGGCGGCGGTGTAATGAGAGCTCAGATTTTAGCCGGGGTCAGGTCAGTGTTTACACGGCATTTGAGAAACCGTGGTATTGCCTTAATCCGAGTCTAACCTGGATTATAACCTGGGTTATAATCTGCGTGGAAAGACATCACAACTGAGATAATTAAAGCCACAAGACGCAAGACAGCCTCAGGAAAAGATAGTACGTGACAATGGTTTGCGTGTCTGTAAAAGCATTTCAACAACAACAAAAAGCCTAATTTTAACTGGGCGTGTGTCCACCTGACGGCAGTCTAGACGTATAAAACACATACAACACATACTTTAAAGTCCTACTATTCATTTTAAATAGAGCAGATACATCTTTTGTTGGTAAGTGACATCAGCAGGAGAGTAATGCTCGTCAGGCAGGTTCACAACAATATAAAATAGATATTTTCAGTTTTTTTTTTGCTGATGATCTCTTTTCATGCTGTAGAAAAGACTGGAAAACTTAAATAATGAATCGGTAAACTGCAGGTTAGTTCAGCTTCATGACGTCCGCCATCTTTAACGACGCTTTAACCCTCGTGTTGTCTTCCTGTCAAAAAACAACAACACTTTAGTTGACGCTTCTTATCAGTTTTTAACTTTTTCTTATGTTTTTGTCCCTTTTTTTCAATGTTTGTCACTTTTTTTTGACGTTTTGCTATAAATGCTATAAAATTGAATAAGACTTATTAATTAATTAACTGTTAAAATGCGTCCGGTGTGTAACTGTGTGAGTGTTGTTCTGCAGGTAAAGTGGAGCGTGACGTCTCGTACACCGACGTCATCGTCACACAGGAAGTGCAGCCCAACAGGATCAAAGGTAAACAAAAGAATACATATATATATATATATATATATATATATACATGCATATAAATAGATATATATCTACAGTAGGATTCGAAAGTTTGGGCACCCCAGGTAAAAATGTGAATTTATGAGCATAAAGAAGCCAAGAAAAGATGGAAAAAATCTCCAAAAGGCATCAAATGACA
>NC_045741.1:33400401-33410399 GCF_008692095.1 Etheostoma spectabile
TATTATTATTATTATTATTATTATTATTATTATTATTATTATTATTATTATTACATTTAAAAGGTACCTATGGTGCTATAAAATCCAGGAAATAGCTAAGTTGACCATAATAATAATAATAATAATAATAATAAATCATGCCAGAAACAATGAGACTAAACTTTGTATAAGAAGAAGATGTTTTTCTTTCTTTATTGCTAAAAACAGGGGCAAAAAACCCGAGACCTCTAAATAAAATAATACCAAACTAATTTAAAGTGGTAGGGACACAAACAGGTTTTTGGAAAGTCACCCTACACGCTCTCAGCTGCGGTGAGCCACTCCTTTGTGTAATGATTGCTTCACGTGACGTCTCTCTGTTGCGTAAAGGGAATCCCGCCCTCTCACCTAGTCCACATGGCGATTAATCACCATGGTTACAGTCAACGAGATCCCAGCTCCACCTCGGGCTGTTATCGGACTGACCCAGTTTCTATCTTTAGTTTTAATGATTGACAGTGACGATGTTAGTCTGTTACGACGCGTGGAAACGCACAAACATCGGCACGGGGGGGTAAATATTGAGGCTTTTAACCCTTTTGTTGTCTTTCTGTCAACCATGAAACATTAATATCACTTTTTCTGACATTTTTGTCACTTTTTCAATGTTGTGGGGCCTTCTTTTGAGATTTTTTCCAAAGTAATTTGATATTTTAAATGTTGAAATTTCCTAATATTACGACTATTATTTCTTTTTGACAACAAACCTCATACCGCTCTTCTTCTCTACTTCCTCCCTGCTGTATAAAGTCCCAACTAAAGGGGAAACCCTGCTTTGTTCTTTGTTTTCTGTCAGTATGATCACATCTGTAGTATCGTTCGTGGGCAGTTTTGCACACCGTGCTTCAGAAAGACCTCCAGGGAACAGGGACACATGTTATACAGGATTTCTATTATTCTAATATTGTGATTGTGTCCTCCTGGAAAGACATGGGGGACTCCGGGGAGACCTTCTACTCGACCCTCCAACCGGTGAAAAACCAGACAGGAAGCATCGACGGTCTCAGTCCCGGGGGGTCTCAAAGCGTCTCCGGGTCAGGGTCCTCTGGAGTCTGGTACTGACGCTCAGAGTCTCCGAAGTCAGGAGGATTTCAACGTGTGGAAATGTATATTTTATGATTGATGTCCAATGTGCTTTTACTGAGTTACAACGGTAACTAAAGGGTGAAAACTAGCTAACAAGCTGAAACTGAAGTGTAATAAATCCCATGAAAGTAAAGACGGTGAACGCCTCTCCTGTTTGACCATCCGTCTCGTCTGTCCCGTCTGTCCCAGGACTTCTCAACACCAGTTTGTCTGCAGGAATCAAAATCTAAGGTTTTCAGTGCGAGCCCCTGGTGAGAGATTCATTCATTCACTCATCTCATTGGTCTGTGTTTTCAGAGTAAAAAAATCAGGAAATTCTCAATCAAAGAGACTTCAGATACAGTATTAGGGGACCACTACGGCTAATAACAGATACTTTCAGAACAGGATACGGGACCCTCAAGCTATATAAAACGAGACTTCAGATACAGATATAGGAGCCCACTAGGTAACTATAAAAGAGACTTCAATACAGGATTAGGGGACGCACTCAGTTGATCAAAAAGAGACTTCCGATAAGTATTAGGGACCACTCAAGGTTATATAAAAGGACTTCGGATACAGTATTTAGGGGACCCTAAGGTCTATAAAAGGACTTCAGATAACGTATAGGGGACCACTAAGGTCTATATACAAGGAGACTGTCAGATAAAGTATTCGGATGCTATTAAGGAAGCTTGAGATAGCAGATTGAGGCAAAGGTCTAAAAAGAGACTTTCAGATAAAGTACTTAGGGGTACCACTAAGGTCTATATAAAGAGACTTCAGATACAGTATTAGGGACCACTAAGGTCTATATAAAAGAGACTTCAGATACAGTATTAGGGAGAATTCAAGAAGACTCTTAGACCTCAGAGGGTTGATAACATTTCATATTCACAGCATGGCATTGTAACACCTCATCATCTTTAAAATGATGATGATATCAGGAAAAATGAGATATGCTTTCATGTAAGATTGTTCCCTTTGAGATCTCCGAGTCGTAGACACAACAGAATGAAACTGATACAGCTGGATGAACTGAACCGTGACCTAGAAACCCCATCAGTCATCCAGATTGAGCACTGAGTGGGAGTTTGAGACTTCTTTCAACATGCCGTCATCACTCCTTCGTTCATATTGTTTACATAAGCATTTCTAAGGCGTGCGGCTTTAATACTTTCTATGTCATGTGTTGAATTTCAACCATCTGTGAGGTCAAAAGCCGACTTTAATTATTGCTAATCATTAGATGTTGGACAGAAACTGATGACCGATGTCTCTGACATCCTGATCCTATTATTAGCAACCGAAAGTACATGAGTCCTATTAATAGCTGGCTGAACCCGTCCTTCCTCATTACAGACACTCTGATTGGTAGTCGTCACAAAGGGAATCTCTTCTTATGTAAACACTGAATACACAACTATAAAACTATAAAACTATAAGAATGGACCCAAATACAAGAAGAACAGCCACAAAGCCCAGTTATAACCCTCATGTTGTCCTCATGTTGTCCCCATGTTGTCCTCATGTTGTCCCTCATGTTGTCTTCATGTTGTCCTCATGTTGTCTTCACCGCGTTTAACGTTTATATGTGTGTCACGGGGTTTTATTTGACGATACTTCAAACGGTCAACAACAAGAAAGTAACGTCACCATACATCGCTTAGAGACCTTTAACCTCCATCTTAAGTAATAGAGCAGGTAGCTCAATGTCTGGGAAAGAAAAAAAAATCTATAAAACATATAAATAAAAAATATACACAGAGATATATAT
This sequence comes from Etheostoma spectabile, assembly GCF_008692095.1. Taxonomy (NCBI): domain Eukaryota; kingdom Metazoa; phylum Chordata; class Actinopteri; order Perciformes; family Percidae; genus Etheostoma; species Etheostoma spectabile. The sequence continues at coordinate 33,403,286 of NC_045741.1, forward strand.
AATAGATCATATATATACACACACACACCCAACTCAAGACGTATACATACACACAGTACTACATACATACACATAAACACACATTACACACATATGTATATACACATACCACACACATACAGTTACATACCAACGCACACCAGACACACAGATACTAACACATAGCTTACAGATACACACACATATATATAATACTATAGGCATACATCACATCACAACACCTATATACATTAAAACACACATAACAATTACATACAAGTACATACACATAAACACACACACACACACAATATATACAAATCACAAAACATACATACACAATGCAATAGACATAAACACACGCACACATTACGATAAAAACAGTGGCATATACATACATGTAAATAATTATGCAGATGTGTTGTGTGAATTACAAATGTTTCATGCGAAACATAACATGACATATGAATGTATAATATAAATATGTGTTGTATAGTCTAACTCCAGCCTGGTGCACAGAGCATTTTGGTTCCTTTGCATTGAGGGTCCACATGTGGTTTTCGGTTTGAAGAGGGCATTCTGGGTCGCTGAGCCGCAGAGCGGCCTGAGTCCCTCTTCAATCGCGTTCTATTTGTGGTGGGCCTGGCGCTGTGGTGCTGGTCTCGGTGGCTGCTTGCCTGTGGGGGAGAGCAAAAGGGCAGTCCTGTTTGAACGTAGTAGGAAAGGACATTAGATCATGCTGTCTCAGCGACACCTCCGCCGACGGCGTGACATTATGAAACCCTGTCCGCGGTGGGTCAGGCCTCAGGGGGGTTGTTGTGTGTTGTTTTTGAGCTAACATAGGTGCTCTCTGCCACGTATATATAGCATTAAGAGACTGTTCTAGCCGGGTGGACAAAATGGAAGAGGAGAGAAATATGTGCCACTAACGTGCTGTGTGATGTTCTCGTAGTTCTCGCATGTGTTTAAACTGGTGCGCTGTTGTTTTTAGCGCCGTTGCTTCCAGCTGTCTCTTCTATGTTCAGGTGTGAAACAACTAACCTGAGTTTCCCCAGTTATGAACCATACCCCAGTTGCTAAATGAGTAGTTCTTGCATTGCCATAACTTCCTCCACAGCCGTTGCGGGGAGGCGGTTTGGCGAGGTCCACCGCAGCATTCTGGGATTGCGGAGAAAATGTGTTCTGATTTTTGGAATCTTTAACCCTCATGGTGTCTTGGGGCAAATCCCGTTTCAGTAAAAAAATATGATTTTGTCACAAAAAATGGAATGTCAAAATACAGCGCTGGAAAGTCAACATTAATAAAAAATTTAAAAAAAAAAAAGTGAAAAACCAAAAAAAGGCAACGAAAAAGGCGTTTAAAAAACAAGACAAAAAAGGAGGCAAAAGGAGGCGAAAAAAGGCACGACAAAAAAGCCACAAAAAGGTGACAAAGATCTATGAAAAGGAGGCAAAAAGTTGGAAAAAAGGCAACCAAAAAAGGCGTCTAAAAAAAAAAAGACAAAAAGGAGACAAAAAGGAGCGGACAAGGAGACAAAATCGCAATGAAACGTGACAAAAGGAGACAAAAAGGCAGGGAAAGTAGACAACAAAAAAATGCCATAAAAAAGGGGACAAAGAGGCGATGAAAGGGCGATGAAAAGGCGATGAAACGGCTGCAAAAAGGCGGCGAAAAAGCGGCGAAAAGGCGGCAAAAGGCCGGCGAAAAAGCAGGCCAAAAGGCGGCGAAACGGCGTGCGAAAAGGCCGGCAAAAAGGCGGCGAAAAAGGCTGGCAAAAAAGGCGGGCAAAAAAGGCACAAAGAAGCAGAGACAAAAAGGCGTGGGGGTTGTAATGAGAGCAGATTTTAACGGGTAGGTCAGTGTTACCACGGGCAGTTGAGAAAACCGTGGTATTGCCTTAAGCCGAGTCTACCGGGATTATAACATGGGTTATAATCTGCGTGGAAGACACCACATACTGAGATAATTTTAAAAGCCACAAGCGCACGACAGTAGGAAAAGATAGTCGTGAAAAGGTTGCGTGTTGTAAAGCCATTTCAACAACAACCAAAAAATGCCTAATTTTAAAAGGGGTGTGTCCACCGGACGGCAGTTCTAGAGTATAAAACCATACAACACATACTGTAAGTCCTATATATTCATTTTAATAGAGCAGATACATGCTTTGTGGTAAGGGACACAGCAGGAGATAATGATTTCGTCAGGCAGGTAACAACAATATAAAATAGATTATTTTCAGTTTGTTTGTTGCTGATGATAGTCTTTCAGGCTGTAGAAAAGGACGGACAACTTCAAAAGAATCGTGTAACTGCAGGTTAGTTCAGCTTCATGACGTCCGCCATCATTAACGCCGCTTTAAACCCTCTGTTGTCTCGTCAAAAACCAACAACACGTTAGTGACGCTCTATCGTTTTTAACTTTCTTATGTTTTTGTCCCTTGTTTTAATGTTTGGCACTTTGTTGACGTTTTGCTATAAACCCTATAAAATGACTAAGACTTATAATTACTTAACTGTTAAAATGCGTCCTGTGTGTAAACTATGTGTGAGTGTTGTTCTGCAGGTAAAGTGGAGCGTGACGTCTCTACACCTGAAGTCATCGTCACACAGGAAGTGCAGCCCAACAGATCAAGGTAAACAAAGAATACATATATATATTATATATATATATCTATACATGCATCTAACTAGCTATATCTACAGTAGGATTCGAAGTTTGGGACCCAGGTAAAATGTGAATTTTAGTAGCATAAAGAAGCAAGAAAAGCTGGAACAAAATCTCCAAAAGCCACACAAAGCACAGATTTAGACCATTGTGATATGTCACAAGAAGTTAGATTTAGTCCTTTCCATGATTTACACTTTTCAAAAACGAACTAAACTAAAATGGGTGGTTGCAAAAAGTGGGCCCGCCGTGCGATGTTTATAGCATGTATACAAATATATAGTACTAGTAGTATATTATAATAAGTACTTATATATATAATTTATAGAGGGTAGATATTCTTGGCTTGGAGAAATGGGGATATACAACCCGAGAGGTTCGGAGTTGGGGGTTTCTTTGTCTGGGGGTTCTGGGGGTCTGGGGGGTTCACTCGTCCCTAGCAGATTTCCTGCTTCACAGACTTTTTTAGCAAAGGCGTATGTTTTGGTCCCTTTAGATGTTTTTTATAATCCTCTCTAAGAAACACTTATTTCTTTTGATTCTTTCTTTTTGATTTTTAGTTTTCTTTGTTTTTACCTAGCTTAAGCACTTTGAGATATTTATTTGAGTGAACAAGTGCATTATCTTTAAAATTAATAATTATTATTATTATCTATTCATATTATATGTATTATATTTGATTATTATTATTAATTACATTATAAAGGTTACCTTATGGTGCTATAAACAGATGCGGAGAATAGATACGTTGAGCACATAATAATAATAATAATAATAATAGAAATCATGCCAAGAAACAATGAGAACTAAACTTTGTATAAGAAGAAGATGGTGTTCTTTTTATGCTAAAAATAGGGGCAAAAAAACCGAGAGGGTGAGGGAAAGTGAACCCTCTCGGACGCTCAATAAAAAATACCAAAAAACATGTAAAAACTTTAGATAGGGTCAGGTTAGGGACAACCAACAGGTTTTTTTGGAAGTACCATATACTGCTTCATCGCTGCGGTGAGCCACTCCTTTGTGTACCATGACTTGCTTTCCACGTGAGTGCTCTCGTGTTGTAAATGTAAAGGGAATTCAGCGCCTGCTCGTAACCTAGTCACAATGGCAGATTTATATAACACATGGTTACAGTAACAGACCCGAGGCCAGCTCCACCTCTGGGCTGTATCGGGATGACCCAGTTTCTATCTTAGTTTTAATGACATGACGAGTGAGATGGTTAGTCTGTACGGACGCGTGGAAGGAAAGCACCAAAACTCGGCACCCGGGGGGGTAGTAATATTGAGGCCTTTAAACCCTTTTGTTGTTTTCTGTAACATGAAACTCTAATCACTCTTTTCTGACATCTTTTTGTCCACTTTTCAAGTGTGGGGCCTTCGTTTGAGGATCCTTGTACAAAAATTTGAGATTGATTAAATGTTAGGAAATTTCTATATTACGAGCGTAGTTATTTCTTTGACAACAAACCTATTTACCGCTCTTCTCTCTACTTCCTCCCCTGCTGTATAAAAGTCCCCACCCTAAAGCCGCGGGAAACCTGCTTTTTTCTTTGTTTCGTCTGGTCAGTTTGATACACAATTGTGTACGTTAGTGGGCAGGTTTTTGCACACCTTGTGCTTTCAGAAAGAAAGGACCTCCAGGAGGAACATGGGGACACATGTATACAGTGATTTCTATTATCTAAGTATGTGTGAATTGTGCTCCTGGAAAAGACAGGGGGGACCATCCGGGGAGGACTATACTCGACAGACCAACCGGTTGAAAACCCAGTTGGAAAACGACAGGAGCACGACTGGTCTCAAGTCGGACGTGGGTCTCAACAGCGATCAGGCGGGCAGGGGTCCTATGAGATGTAGCTGTACTGACGCATCAGAGTCTCGAGAAGTCAGGAGGATTTCAACGGTGGGGAAATGATAATTGATGATGATGTCCAATGTGCTTTTATGCAGTTACACGCGAGTAACTGAAAGGTGAAAAACTAGCTAACAAGCGTGAAATGAAGCTGTAATAAATCCCATGAAAGTAAGACGGTGAACGCTCTCCTGTTTGACCATCATCGTCTAGTTCGTGTCCGTCTGTCCCAGACCTCTCAACACCAGTTTGCTGCAGAATAAAAAATCTAAGGTTTGCAGTGCGAAGCCCCTGTGGAGGAGATTCATTCTTCACTCATTCATGGTCGTGTGTTCCAGAGGAAAAAATCAGGAAATTTCAATCGCAAAGAGAACTACATAATTGGACCTAAGGTATATAAGAGTAGTAGTTGGGACCACTCAAGGTCTATGATAAAGAGACTTAGATACAGTATTAGGGACCACAAGGTCTATATCTAAAGAGACTCAGACTACCGTTTTGGGAACCACTAAGATCTATATAAAAGAGACTTCAGTACATGTATGTAGGGACCACTAAGACGTCTATTATAAAAGCGACTTCAGATACGTATTACGGATTTTCACATAAGGGTATATATAAGAGACTTCAGATAAGTATTAGGGGACGTCTAAAAGAGCCAGATACTATGGGAAAATGGTCTATATAGGAGATAAGATACAATTAGCGACACAGGCTTAAAGATCAGATCAGTTTAGTACTAAAACTAGATAAGTATTAGGGGCTCACTAAGGTCTATAAAAAGAGACTTAGAAAGTATTAGGGGACATAAGGTCTATATAAAGGAGACTTCAGATAACAGTATAGGGGACACGAAGGCTATTAAAGATCAGGTCAGTTGGCCTAGTAAAAGACTTCAGATACAGTATAAGGGGGACCACATAAGTTATATGAAGAGACTTCCGTACAGTATTAGGGGCCACTAAGGTCTATATAAAGAGACTTCAGATACAGTATTAGGGACCACAATTATATATAAAAGAGACTTCCGATACATTATTCGAGGGAGGATTCCAGAAGCATTTAGACTCAGAGGAAGTTGAGAACATTCATATGCACAGCATGGCATGTGAACACCTCATCATCTGTTAAAATGATGAGATATCCGGAAAAAGAGATTATGCTTCATTGAAGATTGTCCCTTTGAGAGTCTCCGAGTCGTAGACACAACAGAATGAAAACTGATACAGCTGGATGACTGAGTGAAAGTGGAGTCTGAACCGTGACCGAAAACCCCATCAGTCACAGATGAGCACTGAGGGGAGTTTGAGGATTCTTTCAACAGCCCGTAGCACTCGCGTTCTCATCTTGTTACATAAGCATTCTACGAAGGTCGTGCGCTTAAGACTTTCTATGTCATGGTTGAATTTCAACTCAACTGTGAGGTCAAAAAGGGACCTTTATTACTTGTAAGCATGAGATGGGGACAGAAAACTGATGACCGATTGTCTTCTGACATTCCTACCTATTATAGCAAACGAAAGACAGGAGCCTTATTAATAGCTGGCTGAAACACGTCCTTTCCATTACAAGACACTCTGATTGGTAGTCGTCACAAAGGGAATCTCTTCTTATGTAAACACTGAATACACAACTATAAAACTATAAAACTATAAGAATGGACCAAATACAAGAAGAACAGCCACAAAAGCCCAGTTATAACCCTCCTGTTGTCCTCATGTTGTCCCTTCATGTGTCCTCATGTTGTAGCATCATGTTGTTTCATGTTGTCCTCAGTTGGCTCATGTTGCCTCATGTTGTCCTCAGTTGTCCTATGTTGTCCATTTGTCCATGTGTCCCAGTTGTCCCATGTTGTCCCCATGGTGTCCCCATGTTGTCCCCATGTTGTCTACATGTTGTCCTCATGTTGTCTTGTGCCTTCATGTTGTCTCATGTTGTCCTCATGTGTCTCATGTTGTCTATGTGCCTCAGTTGCCTCATGTTGTCTTCATGTGCCTCATGTTGTCCTATGTTGTCGTCATGTGCCTCATGTTGTCATGTTGTTCAGTTGCCCCTGTCTCATGTGTCCATGTTGTCACCTCATGTTGTCCCATGTTGTCCCATGTGGTCCCATGTTGTCCCTTCATGTTGTCCTCATGTTGTCTTCATGTTGTCTCATGTTGTCCACATGTTGTCCTCATGTTGTCCTCATGTTGTCTCATGGTGTTCCCTCATGTTGTCTATGTGTCCTCATGTTGTCCCTTCCATGTTGTCTCATGTTGGCATCATGTTGTCCCCAGTTGCCTCATGTTGTCCCCATGTGTCACCATGTTGTCCCCATGTTGTCCTTCATGTTGTCTTCATGTTGTCTCTGTTGTCCTCATGTTGTCCAGTTGTCCTATATCAGATTCTTTTTAATTCCCAAAAATAACATGATGAGTCCAACGCTGCTTGCCAAGTAAAATCTTACTTGTCTAATTTTGGGTCTTATTCAATTTGTATAGCATTGTAAAACAAAGTGAAGTGTGTTGAATAGTATGAGTAAAAGTTGACATATTACAGTCTGTGATATCAAATCAACATCCACCTTTAATTTTAGTCTCAATAGATCCTAATTTGCTTTCTAACTCAAACATT
>NC_045741.1:33410424-33410992 GCF_008692095.1 Etheostoma spectabile
AGGTATAATTTCCTATAAATGAGGTTTATTGACCATAAATTCCAAAAAAAACTGTAAACTAAATCATCAAGATGCTTATTAAGTCAGTGTTACGTAGTGTTAAACGTCAAAGAACAGTGACAAACATTGAAAAAAGTGTTGGAAAAAGGGACAAAAAACGTAAGAAAAAGTTAAAAACATCAATAAAAAGCATCAACTAAAAGTGTTGATTTTCAATTTTGACGGCAAGACGACACGAGGGTTAATAAGTGACTCTGGATCTCCAAACATGACATCATAAACATTAAATTTCCCTAAAAAAAAAACCCCTGAAAACTTCATGTGTTGTTTTATGTGAGCAGACAGTAACTGCTGCTGGAAATAACCATGAATAATAAAACCTGGTTGGTATCTTGTTATTGTGATGACGTCAGCAGCAGGAAATAAATGTGTCCGTTTCAGCCATTTAACATAACACAATATTATTTATCCCCGCTCCACATTTAAATAATTTTTATTGAACTCTTCATTGCACTCATGCCTCTGTATTACATTGCCTCGGTTTAGAGTGTGTATATATTAGTGTGTA
>NC_045741.1:33411002-33420038 GCF_008692095.1 Etheostoma spectabile
TAGTGTGTATATCTTTGTTTTGGTTGTTTTGTGTGTGTAAGCACATTATGAGTAATGATGCTCCAAAGGAAAATTCCTCGAATGTGTCCTCATACCTGGCGAATAAAGCTGGTTCTGGTTTTAATTTCTTTTTTTTTTTACTTTGCACACATTGAGGGTAAAGGTAGAGGACGAGGCTCGACGGATATGGTTGTTACGCGGGATGAAGGAGAACAGCAGGCGGGCAGAAGAGGTTTTAAATAAAATGAAAAAATAAAAAAGGTGAACAGGGAAGACGTGAGATGGTGAAACGGGGCTGGAACACGCAACACGCAAAATAGATCTGACCCAGGATCAAGATACCAAGAAGACAAAATCCAGAGGGAAACGAGGAAACGAGAGGCAGGTGACAGGAGGGCTGGGAGACAGGTGGAAGACACAGGAAGTAGAACTGAATACAAGACCAGACTGGGACCCAGACTTCAAAATAAAACAGGAAACAGAACAGATACACAAGACCAGACCAACAAAGACTTTAAAAAAACGCAAGACAAGACAGAACCAGGCTAAGAAACATAAACAGGAAAACAGACTACACAATAACACAGGATATAAACATCTATAAATGATGAACAGCTGATTTGAGCTGATGATGACCAGAAGATGGGGGAAATACCAGGAAATAATATTTAATAATAATAAAACCCCGGGTTAGTGTCTTGTGACGTGATGACATCAGCAGCGTCCTAACAGAGCTCTGTTCCTTGTGCATTAACAGAAGATTTGGGGAAATACTGGGAAATAATTAATAATTAATAAATTTCCTCCAGGGCCAAAGCTGTGTATATATGTATTTATTTATTTATTTTATTTATTAATTCAGGACGATGCACATTGATGAACAAGCACGACAGTACATCACGTAAATGTGCCGGATTGGAGCCCGAGGGCTAATGAATAGATAGTACAATGTACATATATATATATATATATACATATATATATATATATGGGACGCTCCCTCATATTTGGGGGAAGTATGTCCCATAATGCACTGCCTTTAACACCTAAAATGCATCATGGCTGAGGGAGGTTTTCCTGAGACGAACCTCCCGGTCCCCGTTTACACCAGCTCTGATGATACGAGTGTTTCTATGTTTAATAAACTCCAGCAGTGGAGGTATGAATTGTTTGTGGTTATGTCTTTTTTTTTTTACCCAACTTTTTGGGTGTTATGACATTGGAGCGTGGACTGTAAATGGACACGATGAAGACATTTAAAACCAGATTCTACTAGAGACATCAGGTGGATGACAGCTGTTGCCTCAAAGCTCGGATCAAAAATCAAACTTAAATATGATTAAAATTAAAATTATAAAATGTTGTGTGTGTACAAAGCAACCTGGGAGCACAATAACAACTGGATCATTTTAATAAGGTAGGTTGTAACATGCAAAAATCCATCCACAGAGACTTTATGAGACACGCGATAATACAGATTTTTTTGACTTTTTCAATGAAAAGAGAGCGTGTGAAAATCTCCATTTTTGGCCCTTGATGTGATTCTTATTTTCCAGAGAAACTGACTCTGACCTTTGTGGTTTGAGGGTTCGGGGCTCCCGTTCTCTGCAGGGAAACAACCCTGGAAGGTGAGTACAACGCAACCTGTGAGCACATAACAACCGAATAAATTTAAAAAAGGTAGATTGTAACTTTCCAAGACATTAGGTAATGACGCTGCTTTAAATCCCGGATCAAACTCACATTCAGTCTGTGAGGGACTAAATGATCCAGTATTAAAAAGGTGTGAGTTATGCTTTAACCCTTGTGTTGTCTTTCCCGTTAACCATGAAAAGAAAACACGTTTTGGTTTTTCACTTTTCTTCTGACATTATCATCGCTTTTTCTGACATTTTAGGCAGTTTTTCAATGTTGTGGGTGCTTTTTTTTTTTTTGTTTTTTTTTCAAGGTTTTTAGAAGTTTATCTGTCCAAAAGCTTATGTTTTTAACTGAAAACGTCAAATTTGACCCGAGGGCAACATGAGGGTTAAGCAGAAGTTCAGGTCAGGTAGTTCCTAACATCTGGGCTCGCTGAGTCCAGGTGTTTAAAGGACTCGGGACGGTGACCCCTGCTGGTCAGGTCCTGGTAATGCATTCATTTTGGAAAAAGGAGTGTAAAAATACTGCATTCATCATTATAGAAGGTCCCTTGAGTACTGTAATGGGTCTGATGACTGATGTGTATTTAAATGTGGGGACTGGTGATAAGGATTTCCTATTTTACAGTCAATGTGAGTCATGTGGATGTCTTGTCTAATGGTCTTGGGGGGGGGGGGGACACTGATGCTACAGTAAGATGTGGGAGTTGTTCTTTAAGCAGAAGTTTATTCACTGATTAGAAGAGTTTAAAGGAGTCAGGACGCTGACATCTGCTGGTCAAGCCCTGGTGATGCAGTCTTGGAAATAGTATCTATGTCTATATCTATATCTATATCTACATCTATATAGATATAGATATAGATATAGATCTATATCTATATCTATATCTATCTATATCTATATAGATATAGATATAGATATATATCTAAACATTTCTTTTTAGCAAAGCTTTTGGTCCCTTTAGATGTTTTTTATCCTCTCTTCTAAGAATAGCTTTATTTTTTTTAATTCTTTCTTTTTTGTTTCATTTTTTTCTCTTTTTTTTCACCCGTAGCACTTTGAGATTTATTGATGAAAAGTGCATTGTCAATAAAATGCATAATTATTATTATTATTGTCATCTGTATATATATATATATAGATGTGAACCTGCTGAAATCACCCTTATTTCTTAGTTCACTGAAGGCTCGGGGGATGATGAAAGGATCCCAAAAAGGGAGAAAACAAAACCGGGACGACACATGATGAGTTCATTCCTTAGTAAGAGATGAAGAACATGACTTTCCCTTTATTTGATTTTGTGGGTCGATCAGCAGCAGACTGACGTTAGAGGAGCCGAGTGATGGAATGATGCGTTCAGGTGTAACCGACGCTGACGTATTTTTAAGTTCTGCAGAGCTCTGACGACGGCTCACAGCGACGTCTCGTCTGAAAGGATCTTCCTGTGTCAAACACAGAGTTAACGTGCAGCGGGTTTTAACCCTCTTGTTGTCCTTGGGTCAAATTTGACCCGTTTTCAGTTTTTGTTTTAGTTATTTTTTAGCACAAAAAAATGGGCCGTCGAAATAACCGCTGAAAATATCAACAATAAAAATACAAAAAAAACATTAAAAAAAAGCACCCACAACATTGAAAAAAGTGACAAACATGTCAGAAAAAGTGATAATAATGTTGAAAAGAAGTGACCAAGACGTTTTTTATTCATGGTAGACGGTTAATGCAACACAAGGGCTAATTAAGAATGTAATTACACATGTACACAATTTGTTCACATGTTCAAATGACTAATTAGAGATTTATTTCACAGGTGAAAATGTATTAGACTGAAATTTAGGAGGCGTGACACAATAATGAAGCGGCCGATCATCTTATTTTTGTGCGATCAATTTTTATCCATGTTAGGATTGCTGCTCATAGGTATATGAACCGGCTTGTACTACTGTATTTTAACATAGGGGGTGTATCTTATGACCCTGTATTTTAACATAGGGGGGTGTATACTTATGCCCTGTATTTACATAGGGGGTGTATACTTATGCCCCCTTATTTTAACATGGGGGGTGTATTACTTATGCCCCTGTATTTTAACATAGGGGGGTGTTACTTATGCCCTGTATTTTAACATAGGGGGGTTTACTTGCCCCTGTATTTAACATGGGGGTGTATACTTATGTCCCCTGTATTTTAACATAGGGGGTGTATACTTATGCCCCTGTATTTTAACATAGGGGGGTGTATACTTATGTCCCCTGTATTTTAACATAGGGGGGTGTATACTTATGCCCTGTATTTTAACATAGGGGGTGTATACTTATGCCCCGGTATTTTAACATAGGGGGGTGTAAAATCAACTTGTAGTCCTGTTTTTAGTCAACTTTCCTGGGTTCATGAACTCTGAGCAGCACTGTACACGGAGTAAAGTGATGACAAGCTGCAGAGACTATCAATAAAGTTTAAAATGTTAGGTCCAAAACCTCGAGTCAAAAACACTGTGAGGTACACAGTGTCACGAGGGAACAGACGACCTACGGGAGCGTTTTCCAGGTAAAGATCACAGAGTCAAGTTTTCACCGGATGGTTTTATACGCACTCAGAAAGATGATTAAATAAAGGCTGCAGGCCTCGTAACACACAACAACAACAACAACAACACCCGAACAACAATAACCCTCTTGTGGTATGCGGGTCAAATTGACCCATTTCACATTTTTACAAGAAGAAAACTGGTAAGAATAATGGTATATTGCTCCTGTGGTGTAAAATTATTTTTGTAAAATAGTTCATCCGATGGTAAAATTGTTTTTTGGTTCAACAACCGTGTGTTGGTTCGGTTTATATCTGCTGGCCGGATAACTCGCTCCCCAGTTTTTACCGCGCACACCTTCGCTACACTTTTTAACCAATATGCTGTTTACTTATACTCCACTTATCAAAAAACCAAAAATTCAACAACAACCAAATCTTAGTTAGCAACAAACAACTTTTAACCCGACATTTCATGACAATCTGCTGCATGTCGTCAAGATTCACAGTCTGAAAAACCCTTTTTTTCAACGTTTTTGTCACGTTTCCACGACGTTTTTTCTGCAGCTTTTTTTCCTTTTTTGTGTGTGTTGTGTGTTTTTTTTTTCTCCACTTTTTTGAAGCTTTTTTCAACGTTTTTTAATAACAAATTATAAAAAAAAAATAAAAAATCGATGCTGGAAATTGAATATACTCGTGAAGAAGCGTTGGTACTTTCATATTTTAGAAATTTGATTGTTGTCCAGTTTAAAAACTTTAACGCACCGAGGACCTGACCCTATTCACTGTTCTGCCTCTTGTGTTTAATGACAAGAAAAAAGACTTTTCTATTCTTTCTATAATAACACATATTGGAACTTTCCCTCCTCCCAGGCTAAAAGCCTACAGATGCCCCCCCTCCTCCCTCTCCTCCTCCTCCTCCTCTCTCTATTCCTGCCCCTGCCCTGGCTGCTGGGCTCCGTCCCGCTCTTCGTCTCTACAAAGCCCCCTCACCCTGGGGGTCTTCAAGTACCGAACACGGCAGGTGGTGCTCGAGGTAAGGACTCCTCCGATGTGACCCACAATCCAGTCTCACCGAAAAAACGTCCCCTGATGAAATCAATTAATTATATTATTTTTGCTTTGTGACTAATATACTCTACTAATCACGCACAATATGGAGAGATGGCAAAAGGGAGAAAGGGGGGGGGGGGGGGGGGCTGCCAGTGCTGCCCAGCACCCTGAGCTGTTGCGGGGGTAAAGTGCCTTGCTCAAGAGGTGTGAAGTGTCATCTCTCCAGCCACCGATCCCCCCACAGATGAAGCCACGGAACGTGGTCCCGTAACGGGGCACTTGCCACCGTAGCTGCCTCGCCCCGAGCTTCTGCCCTTGCGCTGCTGCCCCCCCTGCTGCCCCTATTTTCTGTAACATATTGTTCCATGGCACTCTAATCCTACATTTCCTCGTACTACCTTATCTGGTCGTGAGATCAAAAAACATGGCGGACATTTCTCTGCATTTTCAGTGAAAGAAATCAATATTTGAGTTGTTTCTGCATAGAAATGTGTTTTGATGCCATTTCTAGCGAGAAATGTATGGTTTATTTCCATAATTATTTCATAATAAGCAACGCTAGATGCCTTGCCGGTGTGTTGTGCGATCAGTGTCTCTGTTTTTTTCTCATCGAGTTAGTTGTTGTTGTTGTTTCCTGCTTCACATCCTGTTCCCGTTAACTGAGGAGGTTGGCCTCCACATGCACATTTAGACAGCGTGGTTTTTGGGTTTTTTTAACGGACAAATGAGATAAAGCAGAAGTGAGGTTCACACCTCGCTCTTACCTTTCTGTGTGCTCTGGTTTCCCTGGCAGCTCGTGGAGAGGCCAGAAGAAGAGAAACAAACAACAACAAGAAGAAACACGTCCAATCATCTCGTACAAGAAGGAAGGGAACTCTTAAACCTGGTGTTGCCTTCACTGTCGGGACCTCTCGTCTCCCTCCGGGTCAAATGCCCACGGGACTCATTGGGGTCTTATAAATGCACTCGAATCAACTTTCTTCATATCTATTAACCAAATATTGGTCTTTATCTCCATTCCTACACAGCTGAGATACATCTATGTTTAGGGAATGCATCGTCTCTACTGCACCACTATTAAACATGGATCTGGTTTTGTTTGCTTGTCAAGGTTATAATTCATGGTTAAAAATCCACTATGGAAACATAGTGTCATACTCCATCCTAAATGCTCCGAATGCTGATCGAGAAAACTCTGAAAACCACATCACTGCTTCCAGTATTCTACTTCTCTGTAAAAATGAGAAATGGTCAATTTGACCCGAATACCGACAGGTTAAAAAGCCCCGTTGGTTGTCGCGTCATTGTCACTTTATTACGCCAATGGGTGACTGCCTCTGCAGTCAGGGAGTGCAAAGATAAAAAACATATTTTACACCACAGGCGCAATATACCATTATTCTTACCAGTTTTCTTCTTGTAAAATGTGAAATGGTCAATTTGACCCGCATACCACAAGGGTATATTGTTTTCGGTGTTGTGTGTTGTTGTTGTGTGTTACAGGCCTGCAGCCTTAATTTAATCATCTTTCTGAGTGCGTATAAAACCATCCGTGAAACTGACTCTGTGATCTTTACCTGGAAAACGCTCCAACCGTACGGTCGTCCCGTGTCCCTCGTGACCCTGCGTGCGCTACCCCCCTCACAGTGTTTTTTGAAAGGCTCAGTTTGCGACCTACCTTTCTAAACTTTACTTGAGATACTACTCTGCAGCTTGCTCAACCCACTTTGACTCCCGTTCCACAGTGCGTCGCTCATAATTCATGCTACCCCAGTGCTAAAGTCTGACTAAAAACAGGACCTACAGTTGACTTTTAACACCCCCACGTAACAATCAGCTGCATAATGTATACCACCCCTCTGTTATACAGGGGCATAAGTACAACCCACCCCCCACTGTTAAAAATACAGCGGCACAGTAACACCCCCCTATTTCGAAATACAGGTGGCAGAATATATACACCCCCCTATGTTAAAATTACGGGCATAGGATTACACCCCCCTATGTTGAAAAGACAAAAAAGGCCAAAGTATACAAACCAACCCCCTATGGTGAAATACATGGGGCATAATATCGACCCCCCCTATGTTAAAATACAGGGTCATACTATAGCCCCCCCCCATGGTTAAAATACATGGGCACATAAGTATACACCCCTATGTTTAAATACATGGGCATAAGTATACAACCCCCCTACATGTTAAAATACAGGGGCGCATAAGTATCCACCGACACTCTAGTTACAATACAGGGCATAGTAGAACACCCCCCTATGTTAAAATACGGGGGCATCAGTAGAACACCCCCCCTATGTTAACATACGGGCTAGTATACACCCCCTATGTTAAAAATACAGTGGCATAAGTATACACCCCCTATGTTAAAATACAGGTGGCATAAGTATACACCCCCCTATGTTAAAAATACAGGTGGCATAAGTATAACACCCCCCTAGTTCAAATACAGTAGCCCAGCTGATTCATATACCATTAGCAGCAAGCACCTAACCTGTACAACCGTTGATCGCAACACAAAAATAGATTAAATGGCCCTTCATTTATTGTGTCCACAACTCCATTCCAAATTTCAGTCCTAATATACAATAAAAAGAAAAACTAATACAAAATAAACCGGAAACAACTGTGAAATATTCTCTAACTTAGATCATTTGAACATCGTTAACAAATTGTGTACATGGTGTACTTACATATCGTTGAATTAGCATAACCACCACCCCACACCGATCAGACACCCAAAACAGTGATTGTGCCTTTTTCCAATCGTTAGTGGGTTGCTTTTTTTTAATCCTACAGTACGTCCCCGAGCATCTGCAGACTTAAAAATAACGGTCAGCGGGTAGTCAGGTTAACAGACCTTAACGATCATTCCATCTACAAGTCGGCTTCCGAATCTAGAAGAGGCGTCATTCCTAGCTTGCTGATAGACCCCAAAATCAAATACCAGATTGAAGAGTCATCTTTTTCTTCATGAGGGCTCTGTACTAAATTAATGAACTCTATCTTGTCGTCGTCCCGGTCATGTTTTAGGTTTTCATTGTGGAGTCTCCCTTTCATCATCCACACCCCGAGCCGTTCAGATGACTAAGAAACTAAGAGATACACAATGACAATATCAACTAAATAATTAATGACATTTTATTGCACTAGCCTTTACCAATCAAGTGAAAATCTACAAAGTGCTACGGGTGAAAAAAAAGAGACAAAAAATGAAACAAAAAAGAAAGAATTTAAAAAAATAAAGCTCAATTCTTAGAAGAGAAGAGAAAAAACATCTAAATGGACAAAAGCTTTCTAAAAAGAAATGTTAATAGAATATATATCTATATCTTATCTAATTAGATATATAAGAATATAAGATATAGACATCTAGATCTAGTATCTATATCTATATCTATATAGGATGTACGATATAAGATATAGATAATAGACAATACAAGATACTAATTTTCCAAGACTGATATAAAATGCAATGCAATCACCAAATGGCTTGGACCACAGCAGATGTCCCTCGTCCTGACACATCCTTTAAAACAAAAAATCTTCTAGATCAGTGATAACTTAAGCTTAACGGAACACAACTACACCCCACAACTACTTAGACTGTAGCACAGCATCTGTCCCCACCCCCCCAATACACCTTCGACGACCCCACACATGCTCAACATTTGACGTTAAAATAGTACGAAAATTCCCTTACAAAATCACACAACATTCCCCACCATTTAAATACACATCACGATCAGCAGACCCATTCAGTACTTCCAAGACTCAGGGCACCCTGTTACGATAATGCTGAATGCAG
>NC_045741.1:33420063-33452724 GCF_008692095.1 Etheostoma spectabile
TTGCTCCGTGCCGACCTCGACGGATCTGATCTACAGCGGGACAGGAGACCTCCAGACCCGGTAGCAGCGGCACGCCCCACGGAGCCCACGCCAGTGTTGGTGGAATAGTGGTTTTTGAAATCGCGATTGTATGAAGGGTGGAGCCTGTTTTCTTTGCTAGTCGTTTGGTCAGTGAAGAGAGATGGGGGAGAGCTCACTAGTGTGCAGGCTGGAGGCATACACGTACCATGAGGAGTAAACTCGTAGTACTGGTACTTCTGACACCGACTGACAGAATGTTTTTGCTTTTTCTTGTACGATAACACAACGATCAATGTAAGCCGTGGAGATAGTCACCTTCAAGTGCCTCAGAATAAACACTGGACACGTTTGAGTGGCGCAAATCTGAAAGGACCATAACGAGTGTCTTTACGTGGAGAAAGGCCGCCACTGAAATGCATCCAGGATCCGTCTTTCATGGCAGAGTGGTCGCAGCAACAAAGCACGGGACGGAGCGTTCTATCGTTTAGAAGAAAACCAACGGCAGCGACGCCGGAACATACGAAGTCGAGTGGCGAGGGGCAACGGGGGAAGCGAACCGAAGTATCTGCATCGTTGAGCTGAAGTTTGAAGGGAGTTACCCGAGTTAGAAGAGGAGACTCACTGAGAATCTACCTGTTTGTGTTTAGTAGTACGGCTTACCAGAGGTGCAGAGTGGGGTACATAAAGCCTGAAGTAGCACGTGTGCTTAGGAAGATTGGGATTGTTCTAGAGAAATGCAAACGAGGTCCGCAGCAGATAAACTGACGACCTAACACACGCAGCCCGACCTGGAAACTAGAGACCAAAGCGGTAGAGAAAAACGTCTGGAGAACAGATCGGGACATTTGAGTCTGCCGTGGCACTAACTTAACGTCTCTCCTACATTCTTTTCAGACACTGCCCTGATCATGTGGACACTTGCCCAGCTGGTGGTATAGCTGCAATGGTTGCTTAGCGCAGTCGTAGCTGTAGCCGTAGCTGCTGGGCTGATCTGTAAGTCATACAGTTTTCATTCATTAGCTTTTTTCACTTTGATGTTAACTTTCAAGCCCTGTTCAGACCTAAGATTTGCAAACAAGACGATTTAAAACCACCTGCCAGCTTACGCCAACGAGACGAGGACAGGTATCATCTCCACAGAACAAGTCTGTGTGCTTGTTCTAATTAGGCTTTTTTGTGGGTATACATTTGTAGCATCTTAAATTATGGATGAGGATAGAGGTGATGAGATACTTTGTGCAGGTGCATTTCTGGCAGGTTTGACCCCCTCCTCATCTTTCATTCTATCTTCTTTAGTTCAGTTTCGCTTGGTATGGAAGGCGTCGTCCCTGCTCGAGCCCCAGGTGGCCAGGTGTGGTGTGGTGAAGGGGCAAAAACATAATTTTAAGGTTTTTTTGAGATGCTATAATTCAATTTTACTTAAGGGTCACACATAACAGAAGTACACAAAACACTTTACTCTATAATTTACAGTGCAAGGAATGAGAGAACTTTTCCTTCCTTTAACAAATACTCCACTTGGTGCCCACACTCCTTTTATTTATTTATTATTTATTTTTGTGTTTTGTGCAAAAAATACTAACAAACTAAATATTAATAAGAATAATATAGCCATGATACAACCTCACTCAACCAATCAGACATATTATGATATCGAAAACAAATGTAGTCTAAGTCTTTTTTTAAAACCAGTTTTTCCCTCGTTGTCCCGAATCCCAACTGGAAGATTGGTTCCATATACAATTGACCTATAAAACCCAGTCCTCTCTTCATACAGTCAGATTAGGTGTGGTAAAGAAATCGTCGACTGTTCCCTTCTTGTATAATGTGGAATGCATTTCTGAACAATAGTTATATTATCATAAAAAAATTTAGGAAATCCCAGTATAATAATTCCATGAAAATACCTAACATATTAACAGATAGTCTATTCTGACCTCCAACCAAGCAAGACGTTCATGCATCTCTGCAACCTAGTTCTCCAAGAACACCCAGGAACGGTCTCGCCGCCTTATTTTGTGCAACTTGTAATTTTTTTAAACGACTGCTTGTCCGCAGACCAAACAAAAGAACAATAATCCAAATGACACAAAGCCAATGACAAAACAACACGCCCTAAACAACTGTAATTTTAAAAATGTGCACATTTACGAACAACTGCCACCGCTCTAACCATTTGTAACAACATTGTTAATATGATCCGACCATGACAATGTGGAATCAAGCCATGACAAGAATCATGACATGCAGCAAAGCGCCAAAGGTCGGGGTCCAACCCGGGTCTCTGCATGAGGAGTAGACCTTACATATGTGGGTGCGCTCTAACAACTGAGCTATCTGGGCTCACACCCCAAATGTTTCCCTGTGCATTGAAACTCAAATTGCATCATTCACACCACCAACACATAAACGGATTTCCAGTTGTGCTCTCCAGGTTTGCCAAAAAGCCGTTGCATTGCTCTGCCTTCTTTCGTATAAAATATGAAAGCCTTAATAGAAATATTTGGTTTAAAATGTGAACTAAAGCAGTATAAAGTTGGGATATAACATTAAAAAACTAACTGAGCTGGGAGGAAAATTAAAGTCATGGATGAGAGGAATACAGCTGGTCCCATCCTGGGGTCTAACAATTCTTCTAAGGACTTTCCAACAGGGGTAGGAAATGAGGGGAAAACTAAATTGGCTGCAGAAAGTTAGAACCAATAGTAATTATAGTAAATGAAATACTGAAATGAGACGCGGTTATTGCCGTAGTCAGGGGCTGAAATCGCTCCAAATTCAAAACAAAAATGTACAAAAAAAAAGCTAAATGGATAAAATGGTTTTGTTGTTAAAAGAAAAACTACGGGGCACCATGGAGGAACTCACCTGGTGAGCTGTGAACGTGTAAAATATATGTTATAAAAAAATTAAGAACATAAGGACATGTACTGTACATGTCAGCCAATATTCCATAATGATTGGAAGTGATTCAAAATAGCAATTCCCATGTTCAAAAGGAGTAGGAAGAAGTTCAGATTGTACCAAGGCTCATTCCTTACTGCAGCTTCCAGTTCAAGTCTTCATCTGTCCTATCAAAACACAACAAAAACTAGGACACGATGATTGATGGATAATTACTTTTGGAGATCTTTAGTACCTGCCTTGTGAACTCTCACTTCTTTTCTCCAGTAGAACAAAACAACCCAACCGGCGAGAGGAAGTCGTTCCGTGGATAGAGAGTGCACCAAACTGTCTAGGAAAAAATGGTTTCATCTTTAGTCTTTATGGCCAGGCTGGTGCCAGTTTTAACACCTTGTGCGTTTACAGGTCAAATGGAGCCATTTCAGAGTTTTACAAGAAAAAAAAATGGTACAAGTACATGTTATCTACCGAAAATCAAATAGCTTAATCATTCTTTGATTAAAACCCAAGTGCCATTGCTCGTTTGAAAGCCATGCTGTCGCTCTCTGATGGGGTGGCCAAATTTCTGGGCGGGCAAAGGGAAGGTAACCCTGCTAACGCTAAATGGTCCCCTTGTATAACGTTAGAGTTATAAAGATAGGTAACCGCAACGGCGATTTGATTTTGTCCTCAGAAGAATGTTTTGGTAGGAACCAAAAGTTTACATCGTATGTGTCTCCAGACCAGCCAGTACGAAGGACGTCATATTCTGATTGATTGCTGGCGTTAACCGTGAAACCACGTCAATAGCTCTTTAACATAAAGATTGAAAAATGTAACTCTTTGATTTACGCTCAAACGGCCAAAACGCGACAGCGACAGAGTTTACGCTCCTTGCAGCTGGAGAGAAGCTTCCAGTGGAAATGAATCCGGTAACTTAGCGCTCCAGTCGGTGGCGGGGTGAACGTATCGGTAATAGCCGCAGCGGCATGCAGCTTTCATGTCAGTGTTTTACCTTCAGAAGCTTTTATTTTGAGAATTGTGAGAAGAGAAAATTTTTAGATCAGAGACCCCTTTACTGAGAGAGAGAGAGAGAGGTGGATCAGGACCCCTGACTACATTATTTACTTATTTTAAGTAGCATGTTTAACTGTCTTCAATAAAGCGGAGGGCTGTTCATTATAAGGAGTTTGCACTGAAAAATGTCAGATATGCTGCCTAAACAATGTGCATTAGTAGGAGAACGAGGGAGAAACTGAACTAAAAGACAAAGTCATTTCAATCTATATTGAAATGATAGAGCATGAAAGTGTCAAACGTTTACTTAATTCGGAAAAACTATATAGGTGATTCTAATGCACTTTATAAAGAACATGCTTCAATTATAAAAGGCACTCTCAATCTAACACATGAAGGATTGTGACAGCTGCGATTCAGAGGGGGTTAGGACCTCAAATTTAGCTTTGACCCCATGGAGGCTGCGAACCAGCATAAAAAGCATTAAGAAACAAGTAATGTCCCGAGAATGTAATGAGAGGAAATACTAAATGAGTTATATCGGAATGCTCTCACCTGCTGTAGCAACATTTCTATGCAATAATGTATTATGAAATGACCAAAGATGGCTGTTACAAACTGTTGAAATGTGAATAGACCTTATGTATGATTGTCCATGCTGTATTATTCTATCTTTTTAATGTATTTGTATACTGTCTGTGTCTTCTAAATCAGCTGATCAAAAATCTGATGGTTTTAACTTGCCAATAATTTCAATAATTATTTTAAATCGAGTGGAGTTCCTCGTAAATGTGCACCGGAGCACTAACAAATGTGCTGACCATTTTCTACGGGAACACGCTGAAGCAGTGAACTAGTTGCGGAGCGGAGCTATTTAAAAATAAATACCCAGATTATGGTGATTTTGGCAGTGGACTTCTCGATGTGTCTACAGTCGAGACAGCGATCAGCATCGTGATATTATGACTTTGCATAAACATACATGCCCTTTTCTAAGCCAAGTGGCGTGTAACACGATTAAAGATTTTTATAGGCATTGATAGCTCAACATACACAGCTTTGAATCTTCATGTATGTACAGTCAAATGTTGGAAAA
This sequence comes from Etheostoma spectabile, assembly GCF_008692095.1. NCBI lineage: Eukaryota > Metazoa > Chordata > Actinopteri > Perciformes > Percidae > Etheostoma > Etheostoma spectabile. The sequence continues at coordinate 33,425,081 of NC_045741.1, forward strand.
TTACTTATCAAAGAATGGAGTTCTCTCAAAAGTTTAATTTACTTGCAAGTGGAGTCAGTTTTAAAGGACGAAAAAAGCTGAAGATAGTCTTAACAGCATTTTTATAGGACAAAAGAAGAACAACTTTCTTAAATCCGGTTAGACTCACAAAGCGCTCTTCCCAGGGGCATTCTGTCTTAACCCTCATATTGTCTGGGTCAAATTTGACCCAGTTATTGTGTTTGCCACAAAAAAAGGGCCTTGGAATCGATAAAAATATCAAAAACTTGGCAAAAAAAACCCATAACATTTGAAAAGTGACAAAAATGTCAGAAAAAAGCGTAATGTTGAAAAATAAAGTGACCAATTTTTTTTTCAGGGTGACAGGAAGACAACACACGGTGTTAAAGGCTCATTGTGTTTTAAGCCCCCAACGTCGCCACAGGCAGCTAACCCTAAGCACAACATTGCGGCGACTGCCTTTAAGGCGAGTTGGGGGCTTAAACACGGTCTTAAGCATGGTTGAGCAATTGAAGATTTAGATTTTGAATAATTTACATATAACACAAGGTTAATACTTTTTTGTAATTCTCTGTAGTCAGAACCACGTGAAGCCCTCTTACAGTCTTCTCAACATGTCCATCTTTTGTATAACAGAAATATTCCGGTTTGAACAAAGCCTCGTGGAATATAGAAAAAGCTAGCCTAGAAATCTAGACGCGCCCTAGCGGCAGCAAGTGTGATTTCCAGCCAGCGTGTTCTAGCAACTCCCAGATGGCCTGCGAGCTTAGTCAGGCCAATCACATCGTGTAGAGGCAGTGGGCGGGCTTACGTAAGACGGCGAAGTTGCGAGGGTTCTGCGTGAATTCCCTGCTCCTTGAAAACAAGATGGCGCGTGATGGTTGGTTGGAGCGTATCCAATTGCGTGCAGAGGGAATTGAAAGACAAAACCGTTTACCCCGCCCCTCGGATTGGACCAGCCAATGGGGAGTTCCCTGACCCCACATCGGGATGTGGGTCTGGCTGGTCAGGCTAGCAAAAAAAAAAAAAAAAACAATTTGGCATCCAATCGTGTGAATGTTGGTGTAGTGGCGAATTGTCCTCCGATGAATAAAACAAACTAAAAACTCAATTTACAACAGCCACTGAAGCACCGAAGGAGTGAATCTTACGCAGAGATAAAAAACTTTGATTGTCCAGGCAGAGATTATGGCGTTCTGTCAGGTTTATTGATCCATTTTCTTGGACAAACAAACATTTAGTGAATGTCAATGGCGTCTCTAGGCTCTTAACTCTGTGTCTCTGTCTCTGTAACTCTGTCTCTGTAACTCTGTCTTGTCTCTGTCTCTGAACTCTGTCTCTGTAACTCGTGTCTGGGTCTCTTGTCTCTATCTGTGGTAAAAAACCATCAGCCCTCCCCCGGTGTCTACCCCAACATACCTGTTCACCTATACTTGTAGACTACACTGGTGGCTAAGGCTGCGTTACCTTCAAAACAAAAGCACTAAAACGAACCCAAATAAAATACTAATGATAACCAATTTTGTAGCTGCATAATTAAAGGAAAACTGAAATTAAACAAATCAAATAATTAGAGACTATATATATATATAACAAAATAATGAATAGCTCCAACAGTGGATTCAGTGAAAGTTGGATGGATATATATTGTGTGTAGACCAGGCAGGGTTGCTGCCTCCCTGGGGTAAGACAATAACTCGTACCCATGTCAGGAGGATGTGAGGTGTGGTCTAGCGGCACGAGAGCGGACAGAACAGAGAGGTTGTGGTCTAGGTGGAACCCTGCCCCCAAAAACACCAACACACCACCCTGGGAATTACCCAGAGAAAAGATTTTACTTACTGACTGCAAGGGCTAGTTGTTCAAAGGTTAAACTAATCGGGTTTTTGGTTATGGGATGGATCAAATCTTTGAAAATGGGTTGTTCAAAAGGGAAAAGAGGAATCTGAAATAGATTAGATCACGAATCACATACTGTTTTAATCTGGATCAAACCTTCGTTTGGGTTGTTCAAAACTTGTCAGTAGGATTTGGATAACTTGATCCAAAAAAAAAACCAGGTTATTCCTGATCCCAACGGGGGGTAGGACCTCAAGGTGGATTTCAAGGTGGATCCAGCACGAAAAATTGGTATAAACTTGAATGTGCAAAATAAATTTGCATATTTAGTGTGTACTTTATATTTTGCACTTGATTGTTTGACTTAATTTAGTAAGTAAAAAATAAAATAAAATACAAATTACTTGTCCTCATGAAACAATCCCCCAAACAGACATTAAATAACAAGAACAAAAATCAAAATAATAATACATATTCATTCACACCGTATATTAATTTCAAGGAACAATCTAATACAATGTTGCTCTTTCATCCTCAGAGAGAAGAACCCGGAACATTATACTACTACTACTTCACGTTTTAACGGTGTTTTTTTTAAGGACGTTTTTCAAAAATTTCCACAATGTATTTGGTAATGTATGTAGTTTTTATTTGTGTGGCCAGATGGGGGTCATAAAAGAAAATTTGAATGGAGTGGAGTATTAAATAAGAGTTATTTTTGTGTTTTGTCTCGAAATCTAAAATCTTAGAGTGACCCCATCTCGGCTCTTCTACCGTTCTGTACGTAGCTGGTAGCCCACGTTGTGATAAGTTGTCCTATTAGAGCATGGTAATCCGATCTGGTAATCTTGAAAACTGTGTTCTGGTCAGGGTGACCGGTCCAATGGTGCTTTGAAACCGGCATAAAAGTAAGAGGATTACCTGATCCTGGTAGCAAAAAATGGATTTCCAAATCGAAATAATTTTGATCCAGATTTAATATGGTCTTCAGCGAGACACGCGATCAGCATCGTGCAATATCATGACTTTGCATAAAACAACTGCCCACTTTCTTTAAGCCAAGTGGCGGTAACGTTAAAGATTTTTATAGGCATTGATAGCTCAACATACACGCTTTGAATCTTCATGTATGTACAGTCAAATGTGGAATAATTACTTATCAAGAATGGAGTTCTCTCAAAGTTTAATTTTACTTGAAGTGGAGTCAGTTTTTAAGGACAGAAAAATGGCTGCTGAAGATAGCTTAAACAGTTTTTATAGGACAAAAGAAGAAACTTTGTTAAAATTCGGTTAGGCTACACGCGCTCTGTCCTCAGGCATTCTGTCTTAACCTTAAAAAAATGGGATTCCAAATACGAATAATTTTGATCCAGATTAATAGTTATGAACAAATGGCCCTATAGACCGAGGACTGATTGGCGGTAACACCAAATTCTGTGGACCATCGTATTTGTGACTGTAGGGGGCGCTGTTGCCTCTGGGAAGTTGAGCTTACTCACACAGACGAACCGTCACGAGTCTGTGAAGTCATCATCAAAACTGCAGGTGTTAAATGAAGGTTCAGCCCCAGAGAGTTAAAAATGTTGTTTTTTTCACTTGATATAAATACAGACATGAGACATAGGGCGTGTTGCAGTTTGAATGACTAGTGTCAATCGTAATCTAAATAAAGAAAATAAGATATGTGTTTCTGGAGTGGTGGTTGTGTTTTATTCCGTTGGCCCCTAATAAAAATCACAGAGTAGACTTTACAACGAGGATGCGGCTGAAATAAATAATAATAAAACTACGTCAGCAGCATGAGGCTGGTACCTAATCTACAAGAGCTGTGGGAGGAAATGATCAATAACCAAGTAATACTTTGAGTGTGAACTCATTGTGAATTGTCCCGTAAACAAATTCATATTAATGAACATTTCAAATCACCTGTACACAAACAAACCATACAGGTGACTCATTTTATCTTCATACTTATTATAGTACAGTACAAAAAAATAACTTTGGCAACATCACATATTTTGACAGCTGTTGTCAGTAGTATGTGACCCTTTGTGCCTTAGACCAGATGGTGACCAGAGTGGTATTGTTTTGGTCCTCTATACACATGAAGATAAGACAAGTCACCTGGAATGGTTTGGCCTGTTGTTACGGGGGATTTTGCCAAGTTACAGTAGGGTCACAATCTGACAACAGCTGTCAGAATATGTGACTTGTGCCAGTGGCAACAGCGCCCTACAGTAAAACTACGATGGTCACAGAATTGGATGTTACAGCGGTACTGAGAATGTGGGGCTACCCTACACCACCATCACCGGGATACTATGCGGAGGGTCCAGCCACGTGTATGTCATCTATAAACAACCAGGCAGCATGAGGCTGGGGTCTGTATTTAAGCATCGCTAAGCAGCAAAATGACACTGCCTTTAAGTGGTAAATGAGATCAGATCCATAGTGTGCGACGTGGTTAGGTTTGGGCATGGGGTGGGGATTGGTTTGGTTTAGGGTAAGAAGAACAGGGTAGGCTCTCAATCAGCCTGGACTGCACCCCTTTCCTCAGTGGGGAGTCCCCAAAACCACAAAGCTAGACACGTTTGCTAGAAAATTTCGGCCCAGTGGGACCATCCAGAAGAACAAGGGAAAGGTGGTGAGTACAAAGACCGAACTAGTACCCGTTCACAACTGCATCCCATAAATCTCATGGAAATAAGCCGTTGTTTTTTTTAAATAAATACATAAAATAACTACAGGGTGGTGTGTAAAATACATGGACAAATGTACATAAGCACAGGGACAAGTGGTGAGGCCACTTTGTCAAATACAGGTGTGGTTCTGTTATGTGGGTGGTGTGTGTGTATATATATATGATATATATGTGTGTTGTGTGTGGGTTTGTATGTATGTACTGTATGTGTGTGTGTTTATATAGGTTAGCCTATATACTGTAGTATAAAGTTGTATAGCATTGTATATAGGTGCCTGTAATGATGTATGGTATGTATGTATATTTATATATATAATAATAATGTATATATATATTTATATATATATATATTATATAAAATATTATATATAATATCATAGGTATTACTGGCTCAGTTTGTGAACTTGTAAATGTTTTGACGAGAACTGAACTGATTCTTTCATAGCTACACTGCCCTGTGTTTTTCGTTGTTAACCAGTGTTTTTCGGTGTAAACCTTGTTTTTCGTTGGTAACCTGTGGTTGCTGTTGTCATAGTTTCCTTGAGACCAGGATGTGGGGAAAGTTTTGGCTGAAACTGAGCCGAACGAAGACGACGTCAGCGCGGGATGGAGCTCACCTCGCTCTGCTCGTACTCAGTAAGAAATCTCTCTTCTCCAAAAACTATACCGTTCTTTCTTTTCTGGTTTTCCTGTTCATTCACCGTGTTTCTGATTTATGTGTTGTTCTTCAATTACAATAGATAGATCCGATTGGTTTAGATTAGATTAGATTAAATTAGATTAGATTGGATTGGATTAGATTAGATTCATCTTTATGTACAGGTACCCAGACCACAAAACTCGAGAGAGAAGTGAAGGGAAAAACGGTAAAGTGCAGATTAACCCTTGACATCTCTAATAACTAAGTAATGTAACTGTTACCACCTTTTTGTAGTTAATGTAAAAAAAATAGAAAATACCAACTTAACGGTGGAAAGTGATGACCGCCCTACTGGGTCTTCTTTGGTCCTTCTGTGTTAGTGTGTGTGGAAGCACGAGAGACACAAAAAAACCCCCCAAATCCCCCCAAAAAGGGATTTTTTGTCATAATATGGCACTTTAACCTGGTTGTTTTTCTTCCATTTTTGGGACCTTCTTGTGCCCTGGGTCAAACTGACACCGGGCACTATTTGGGGTTTAAAAACAATCTGAAAAATAACATTTCTTTATAACTATACCACAATATTGTCTATTCTCCATTTCCACCAGCTGAGATAACATCTATGTTCAGGGATGCATCAGTCTCTACTAGCACACTATTAAACAGGAGTGGGGTTTGTTTTAGGTATAAGGTTATAATCATGTTAAAAATCCACTATGGAAACACATAGTGTATATCCAGAATAATGCTCGAGTCAGGAATACCTGTTTTATCTCAGGAAATAAGGAAAGGACGCTGATTTCAGGTAGAAACAGGAACTGGACCATTTTTCTTCTTGTAAAAATTTGAAATGGGTCAATTGACTGAATACGATACAAGGGTTAAATGTCTATAGCGTAAAACCCACATGGAACCATCGAGGGGGGGGTAAACTACAGCACCGACCCAAAATACATATACCCCTCGTGTTGTCTTCCCGTCAAAATTGAAAATCAACACATTTGTTGATGCTTTCCATGATGTTTTCAACTTTTTTTTACGTTTGTCCCTTTTTCATCCCTTTTGACATTTTTTTTTCACTGTTTTAAACTTTTTTGGCGTTTTAAACATACGTAACACTAACTTATTAACTTAGTTTTACAGTTTATTTTTGGAATTTTTGGTCAATAACCGATTTATAGGAAAATTATTCCTAATTTTTGAGGTAGAAAAGCAAGAATTGGAATTATTGAGACTAAAATTAAAGGGATGGAGTTGATGATAATCAGACGGGAATATGTCAACTTTTACTCAAACACTATTCAACAACACCTTCCATTTGTTTTACAATGCTAAAAATATAATAAGACTCAAAATTAATGAAAGTAGAGATTTGTACTTGGCAAAGAGCGGTGGAGTCAATCAGGTATTTTGGGGAATTAAAAAAACCACATTGATATACAGTAGGGTTCGAAGGTTTGGGCACCCCAGGTAAAAAGTGTGATTATGGGACCAAAAAAGCCAAGAAAAGATGGAAGAAATCTCCAAAATCTCAAAATGGCATCAAATGACAGATCAGACTTTGCCTGTTATGTAACAAGTTAGATTTATCATCATTTACACTTCAAAATAACAGAAACAACACAAATGGCGTCTGCAAAGTTTGGAACCCCTGTACCCTTTACAGTGTGTTCTTGGACAGGCAGCTAGCGGGGAAGATGTTTTACAGTGTGGTCAGAGGACAGGCAGCTAGCGAGGAGATGTTTTACAGGTGTTCAGAGGACAGGCAGCTAGCGAGGAGATGTTTTTACAGTGTGTTCAGAGGACAGGCAGCTAGAGAGCTAGTGTAGGTGTTTTTTTAACAGTGTGTTCAGGGACAGGCAGTAGCAGATAGTGAGGTGTTTTTTACAGTGTGTTCAGGGGACAGGCCGCTAGCAGATAGTGAGGTGTTTTTACAGTGTGTTCAGGGGACAGGCAGCTAGCAGCTAGCGTGGAGGATGTTGTTACAGTGTGTTCAGGGGACAGGCAGCTAGCAGATAGTTGAGTGTTTTTTACAGTGTTTTCCTGAAGACAGGCCGCTAGCGATAGTGAGATGTTTTTACAGTGTGTTCAGGGGACAGGCAGCTAGGATAGGAGATGTTTTTTACAGTTGTTGTCAGGGGACAGGCAGTAGCAGATAGAGTGGGTTTTACCGTGTGTTCTGGGGACAGGCAGCTAGCAGATAGTGAGATGTTTTACAGTGTGTTCCGAGGACAGGCAGCTAGCAGAGAGTAGATGTTTTTACAGAGTGTGTCACCGGGGACAGGCAGCTAGCAGATAGGAGTGTTTTACAGTGTGTTAGGGACAGGCAGCTAGCAGATAGTGTTTTTTTACAGTGTGTCAGGGGACAGGCAGCTAGCAGATAGATGTTTTTGCAGGGTTCTGGGGACAGCAGCTAGGCAGTAGTGAGATGTTGTTTACAGGTGGTTCAGGGGACAGGCAGCTAGCAGATAGTGAGAGGTTTTTACAGTGTGTTCTGGGGACAGGCAGCTAGCAGATAGGGAAGTTTTTACAGTGTTCAGGGGACAGGCAGCTATCAGATAGTGAGATGTTTTACAGTGTGTTCTGGGGACAAGGCAGACTAGCAGATAGTGAGATGTTTTACCGTGTGTTAGGGACAGGCAGCTAGCAGATAGATGTTTTTACAGTGTGTTCAGGGGACAGGCAGTAGCAGATAGTGAGATGTTTTTACAGTGTGTTCAGGGGACAGGTAGCTAAGATAGTGAGATGTTTTACAGTGTGTTCAGGGGAAGCAGCTATGCAGATAGTGAGATGTTTTACAGTGGTTATGGGAAGGCAGTAGCAGATATGAGAGGTTTTTTACAGTGTGTTCAGGGGCAGGTAGCTAGCAGATAGTGAGAGTTTGTACAGTGTGTTCAGGGGACAGGCAGCTATTTTTTAAAACCCGTACTGTGTCCTGGCAGCCGCCACGCTGAGCCTCAATCCCGATAAAAACCCAGTTCTTCCGGTACGAGGGACGTGTTCTGAGCTGTTCGGCGCCGGGGGTAACTCCAGCGTGTGGACGCTGAGGAGAAACGGCTCCTCGAGACCAAGCCCTGCGGGAGGGGCTGACGCCTGGAGGACATTACCCGCTCGGAACCGGGGTGTACTGGTTGCCAGTTCGGAACCGGGGGGGGTGCAGCAACGCCCTCAGCATCACGTGGACCGTATGTACTGGCTCCTGGTTTTGGTTTTCACGCTGGTTCTGCCCCACTGGTTGGACAAAAGGACCAAAATCATTATTATATCTTGAATTTAACCCGGTGGTTGTCTTCACCTTGGGGGCCCTCTCGTGTCCCTCGGTCCACACTGACCGGGACTTATTTGGGTGGTTTTACCCCAAATAAGTTGTTGACCCACATTGAGATAAGACAATATTGGTTAGAGAGTTACGAAGTAAGATTTTTATTTCTGATTTGTTTTTTAACCCTCGTGTCGTCTTCCCGTCAAGATTGGGAAAATCCACACTATTTGTGATGCTTTTTATCGATGTTTTTAACTTTTTCTCACGTTTTTGTCCCTTTTTTCAGTGTTCGTAATTTTTTTGTGACGTTTTCAACATACGTAACACTAACTTATTAACTTCGGTTTACAGTTTATTTTTGGAATTATGGTCATAAAACCTCATTTATAGGAAATATACCTAATGTTGAGTTAGAAAAGCGAAAAGAGAAAATAGGAATTATTGAGACTTAAATTAAAGGAATGGATGTGATGATAATCACAGACTGGAATATGTCAACTTTTACTCAATACTATTTCAAACACACTTCAGTTTGTTTTTTAAAATTGCTATAAAATTGAATAAGACCCAAAATTAATGAAAGTAGGATTGTTACTGGCAAAGAGCGTTGGAATCAATCATGTTATTTGGGGAATTAAAAAAACATTGATAGAGGAAAACGGGTCACATTTGACCGTTTCTAAGTGTTTATACCAGAAATATGGTTTATTTCAACCAAATGGCCCAAAGGCAACGGATGATCCCACTAACCTTTAAGGTGACATGAGTGTTACTTTCATGATGTTTGGGTATTTTATTTCATCTTAACGCATTTGAATTCTTTTTTTTGTTAAGGGTTCCAAACCGTATCCGGACAAACTCTGACGGCTACCATCTGAGATCCACTCAACATCCTCTGATCTTAACTATTAGTCAAAATAAGTCATGATTTCTGCTTTTTAAAAAGTATGTATAATTTGAGATGAATGAGGTTTGTTGACCATGAATTCCAAGAATAAGTGTAAAACTGTTATTAAACCAGCTCAGTTTTAGAAAAAGCAACAAAAACATCGGAAGAGTCCCAAAAAAATATCCTTTTTCAATTGTTGACAGGAAGGACAAGTTCATGGTCCACGGAAGACGACACAAGGGTTTAAAAAACAACATTGATATAGGGAAAACATGGAGGACAAACAGAGGACAACATGAGGGTTCAAATGGGGCCACTGCTCTAAAGCAGATACCAAGGAGTCATGCGTGTGTGTGTTTCAGCCGCGGAGTGGTCCGGGAGTCCGCTCTTCTCGGTGATGGAGGGAGAACGCGGTGACGCTCCGTGCTCCTACAGGAAGAGATACAACGCTGGACCCTACGTCCAAACTTCAAAGCCGTCGTCAGAGACGGCGCGTCAGCTCCGGGCCGCGGGGAAGATGGTCCTCCCAGCGGTGTCCAAAGGGACGAAGGGTCCTACAGGTGTCAGCAACACCCCCAAGGAAGAGTCCCGCAGAGCTGGCTGCCGTTGGGGGTGAGGGGTGTTCTGTATACTGCTCAGGTGTGTGTGTGTGTGTGTGGTGGTGTGTGTGTGTGTGGTGTGTGTGTGTGTGTGTGTGTTGTGTGTGTGTGTGTGTGGGTGTGTGTGAGAGAGTTCAGTAGTTCATCAGAGTTGGTTTTTGTTACCACGTGTGTGTGGGTCGGTTTATCTGCTGGACGGTCCATTACAGAGAATACAATTGAAAGCGAAAAACAACAGAGAAATTTAAATATAGATGTTATTTTTTATTTAATTTTAATTTTAATTTAATTAAAAAAATTTAATTTTAATTTTAATTTAATTAAAAAAATTTAAATTTAATTTTTTAATTTTTTAATTTATTTAAAAAATTAAAAAAAAATCTTTTCTTTTTTAATTTTTTTTTTTCAGATAAAACAGATGTTTTTAGGGACATAAGTGGAAGTTAGAAAAAAAAGTTACAGATTTGCAATCCCAGAATATTGCAACAATATCGTGGGACATCTGGTGATACCCAGACAGATTTTTAAATACATAAATACATAAATACAGTAAGTACGAAAGCCTGAATAAGAGGGGTACAGAGGCGTAGTCCTTTAGGGTTTGACTCCAAACTGCGGCCCTTTGCTGCATGTCGTCAAGATTCACTTCGAAAAACCTTTTTTCAACGTTTTTGTCACGTTTCCACGTTTTTTTCTGCAGCTTTTGTTCTTTGTGTGTGTGTGTGTTTTTTTTTCTCACGTTTTTGAAGCTTTTTTCAACGTTTTTTTAATAAAAAAAAATTTAAAAAAAATCGAATGCTATGAAATTGAATATAACTCGGGAAGAGCGTTGTACTTTCATATTTTAGAAATTTGATTGTGTGTCACGTTTAAAAACTTTAAGCCACCGAGGACCCTGACCCGTATTCACTGTTCTGCACTTGTGTTTAATGACAAGAAAAAAGACTTTCTATTCTATTCTATAATAACAGCATATTGGAAACTTTCCTCCTCCCAGCTAAGCCTACAGATGCCCCCCCTCCTCCCCTCCTCCTCCTCCTCCTCCTCTTCCTCCCCTGCCCTGGCTGCTGGGCTCCGTCCCGCTCTTCGTCTTCTACAAAGCCCTCCTCACCCTGGGGGTCTTCAAGTACCGCAGGTGGTCCGAGGTAAGGACTCCTCCGATGTGACCCACAATCCAGTCTCACCGAAAAACGTCCCCTGATAATAATAATTTATTATTATTTTGCTGTTTTTAGTGACTAATCACTTCACACACACACACTCAGGACCTATGTACTTACTTATTTACCTCTTCATGCACAAATGGAGAGATGTCAAAGGGGGGGGGGGGCTGCCAGTGCTGGACCAGCACCCTGAGCTGTTGGGGGGGGGTAAAGTGCCTTGCTCAAGAGGAGGTGAAGTGTCATCTCTCCAGCCACCGATCCACACCCCAAACGTTGGTCCGTACGGGGACTTGAACCAACGACCCTCCGGTTCCATACCTAACTCCCTATGGACTGAGCTGCTGCCCTGGCTTGCCCCTGACTGCTGCCACTGAGCTGCTGCCCCCCTATGCTGCCCTCTATGGTCGATGGCATAACGGGGGGGTTACAACACTGGCCCTTGAATTGTGCGACTGTTACATTTTTCCTGCCTCTTCTTTTCCTGTAGATTCTGGTCGTGAGATCAAAAAAACATGGCGGACATTTCTCTCATTTTCAGTGAAAAGAAATCAATATTTGAGTTAGTTTCTGCATAGAAATGTGTTTTGATGCCATTTCTAGCGAGAAATGTGTATGTTATTTTCATAATATTTCATAATAGCAAGCAGCTAGATGCTTGCCGGTGTGTTTGCGGATCAGGTCTCTGTTTTTTCTTCAGTCTGAGTTAGGTGTTGTTGTTGTTCCTGCTTCACATCCTGTTCCAGTGAACTGAGGAGGTGGCCTCTCACAGTCACATTTAGACATGCGTGGTTTTGAGGTTTTTTAACGGACAAATGATGAATAAAGCAGGAAGTGGAAGGTTCACACCTCGCTCTTACCTTTCTGTGTGCTCTGGTTTCCTGGCAGCTCGGGGAGAGGCCAGAAGAAGAAGAACAACAACAACAAGAGAAGAACGTCCCATCATCTCGTACAAGAAGGAAGAGGAAACTCTTAAACCTGGTGTTGCCTTCACTGTCGGGACCCTCTCGTCTCCCTCGGGTCAAACTGACCCGGGACTCATTTGGGGTTTAAATGCAATCTGAAATAACATTTTACTTATAATCTATTAACAAATATGTCTTTATCTCCATTCCACACAGCTGAGATAACATCTATGTTTAGGGAATGCATCAGTCTCTACTAGCACACTATTAAACATGGAAGTGGGTTTGTTTTTTCATAGGTTATAATTCATGTTAAAAATCCACTATGGAAACAACATAATTATATCCAGATATGTTTGAATGAGAGGAACCTAATGTTTTCACAGGAAATAAGGAAAGGACGCTGATTTCAGGGAGAAAACATGAAAACTTGTTCCATTTTTCTTCTTGTAAAAATGAGAAATGGGTCAATTTGACCCGAATACCAGACGAGGGTTAAACAGCCACGTTGGTGTCAGCATCATGTCACTTTATTAGCGAATGGGTGACTGCCTCTGCAGTCAGGGTGCAGATAAAAACATATTTAACACACACACACACACACACACACACACACACACACACACACACACACACCTGAGCAGATACAGAACACCCCCTCACCCCCAACGGCCAGCCAGCTCTGCGGGGACTCTTCCTTCGTGGGGTGGTGCTGACACCTGTAGGACCCTTCGTCCCTTTTGGACACCGCTGGGAGGACCATCTGTCCCGCGGGCCCGGAGCCGATGAACGCGCCGTCTCTGAAGAACGAGGCGTTGAAGTTGGACGTAGGGTCCGCGTTGTATCTCTTCCTGTAGGAGCAGCGGAGCGTCACCCGGTCTCCCTCCATCACCGGAAGAGCAGGACTCTCCAGGACCACCTCGCCGGCTGAAACACACCACAGCATGACGTCATTGGTATCGGTCTTTAGAGCAGGTGGACACATTTGAACCCTCATGTTGTCCTCATGTTGTCCTCCATGTTTTCCTATATCAATGTTGTTTTTAACCCTTGTGTCGTCTTCCCGTTGACCATGAACTTGTCCTTCCTGGTCAAAATTGAAAAAGGATATTTTTTTGGGGACTCTTCCGATGTTTTTGGCGCTTTTTCTAAAACCTGAGCTGGTTTAATACATGTTTTTACACTTTATTCTTGTAAATTCTGGTCAACAAACCTCATTCATCATCAAATTAATACATACTTTTTTAAAAAGCAAAATCTATGCACTTTTTTTGACTAATAGTTAGATCAGAGGATGTTGAGTGGTCTCATATGGTAGCCGTCAAGTTTAGTCCGATACGGTTGAACCCATTAAACAAAAAAAGAATTCAAATGCGTTAAGATGAAATAAAATACCAAACAATCATGAAAAGTAACCTCATGTCCCTGTGAAAGGTTATGGGATCATCCATGTTGTCCTTCTGGGCCAATTTGGTTGGAGAAAAACCCATATTCTGGTATAAAACATTAGAACGGGCAATTGACCCTTTTCCTCTTATCAATTGCTTTTTTAATTCCCCAAATAACAATGATTGATCCAACGCTCTTTGCCAACGTAACAATCGCTACTTTTCTTAATTTTGGGTCTTATCAATTTTTATAGCATTAAAAAACAAACTGAAGTGGTGTTGAAATAGTATTGAGTAAAAGTTGACATATTCCATTCTGTGATTATCATCACATCCATGTCCTTTAATTTAAGTCTCAATAATTCCTAATTTTCTCTTTTCGCTTTTCTAACTCAACATTAGGTATATTTCCTATAAATGAGGTTTTATGACCATAATTCCAAAAATAAACTGTAAACCGAAGTTAATAAGTTAGTGTTACGTATGTTGAAAACGTCACAAAAAAATTACGAACACTGAAAAAAGGGACAAAAACGTGAGAAAAAGTTAAAAACATCGATAAAAAGCATCACAAATAGTGTGGATTTTCCCAATCTTGACGGGAAGACGACACGAGGGTTAAAAAACAAATCAGAAATAAAAATCTTACTTCGTATCTCTCTAACCAATATTGTCTTATCTCAATGTGGGTCAACAACTTATTTGGGGTAAAACCACCCAAATAAGTCCCGGTCAGTGTGGACCGAGGGACACGAGAGGGCCCCCAAGGTGAAGACAACCACCGGGTTAAATTCAAGATATAATAATGATTTTGGTCCTTTTGTCCAACCAGTGGGGCAGAACCAGCGTGAAAACCAAAACCAGGAGCCAGTACATACGGTCCACGTGATGCTGAGGGCGTTGCTGCACCCCCCCCGGTTCCGAACTGGCAACCAGTACACCCCGGTTCCGAGCGGGTAATGTCCTCCAGGCGTCAGCCCCTCCCGCAGGGCTTGGTCTCGAGGAGCCGTTTCTCCTCAGCGTCCACACGCTGGAGTTACCCCCGGCGCCGAACAGCTCAGAACACGTCCCTCGTACCGGAAGAACTGGGTTTTTATCGGGATTGAGGCTCAGCGTGGCGGCTGCCAGGACACAGTACGGGTTTTAAAAAATAGCTGCCTGTCCCCTGAACACACTGTACAAACTCTCACTATCTGCTAGCTACCTGCCCCTGAACACACTGTAAAAAACCTCTCATATCTGCTACTGCCTTCCCATAACCACTGTAAAACATCTCACTATCTGATAGCTGCTTCCCCTGAACACACTGTAAAACATCTCACTATCTTAGCTACCTGTCCCCTGAACACACTGTAAAAACATCTCACTATCTGCTACTGCCTGTCCCCTGAACACACTGTAAAAACATCTATCTGCTAGCTGCCTGTCCCTAACACACGGTAAAACATCTCACTATCTGCTAGTCTGCCTTGTCCCCAGAACACACTGTAAAACATCTCACTATCTGATAGCTGCCTGTCCCCTGAACACTGTAAAAACTTCCCTATCTGCTAGCTGCCTGTCCCCAGAACACACTGTAAAAACCTCTCACTATCTGCTAGCTGCCTGTCCCCTGAACCACCTGTAAACAACATCTCACTACTGCCTAGCTGCTGTCCCCAGAACCCTGCAAAAACATCTATCTGCTAGCTGCCTGTCCCCTGACACACTGTAAAAAAACACTATCTGCTAGCTGCCTGTCCCTAACACACTGTAAAACACTCCTATCTGCTAGCTGCCTGTCCCCGGTGACACACTCTGTAAAAACATCTACTCTCTGCTAGCTGCCTGTCCCGGAACACACTGTAAAACATCTCACTATCTGCTAGCTGCCTGTCCCCAGAACACACGGTAAAACCCACTCTATCTGCTACTGCCTGTCCCCTGACAACAACTGTAAAAAACATCTCCTATCCTAGCTGCCTGTCCCCTGAACACACTGTAAAAACATCTCACTATCGCTAGCGGCCTGTCTTCAGGAAAACACTGTAAAAAACACTCAACTATCTGCTAGCTGCCTGTCCCCTGAACACACTGTAACAACATCGTCTACGCTAGCTGCTAGCTGCCTGTCCCCTGAACACACTGTAAAAACACCTCACTATCTGCTAGCGGCCTGTCCCCTGAACACACTGTAAAAAACACCTCACTATCTGCTACTGCCTGTCCCTGAACACACTGTTAAAAAAACACCTGCACTAGCTCTCTAGCTGCCTGTCCTCTGAACACACTGTAAAAACATCTCCTCGCTAGCTGCCTGTCCTCTGAACACCTGTAAAACATCTCCTCGCTAGCTGCCTGTCCTCTGACCACACTGTAAAACATCTTCCCCGCTAGCTGCCTGTCCAAGAACACACTGTAAAGGGTACAGGGGTTCCAAACTTTGCAGACGCCATTTGTGTTGTTTCTGTTATTTTGAAGTGTAAATGATGATAAATCTAACTTGTTACATAACAGGCAAAGTCTGATCTGTCATTTGATGCCATTTTGAGATTTTGGAGATTTCTTCCATCTTTTCTTGGCTTTTTTGGTCCCATAATCACACTTTTTACCTGGGGTGCCCAAACCTTCGAACCCTACTGTATATCAATGTGGTTTTTTTAATTCCCCAAAATACCTGATTGACTCCACCGCTCTTTGCCAAGTACAAATCTCTACTTTCATTAATTTTGAGTCTTATTATATTTTTAGCATTGTAAAACAAATGGAAGGTGTTGTTGAATAGTGTTTGAGTAAAAGTTGACATATTCCCGTCTGATTATCATCAACTCCATCCCTTTAATTTTAGTCTCAATAATTCCAATTCTTGCTTTTCTACCTCAAAAATTAGGAATAATTTTCCTATAAATCGGTTATTGACCAAAAATTCCAAAAATAAACTGTAAAACTAAGTTAATAAGTTAGTGTTACGTATGTTTAAAACGCCAAAAAAGTTTAAAACAGTGAAAAAAAAATGTCAAAAGGGATGAAAAAGGGACAAACGTAAAAAAAAGTTGAAAACATCATGGAAAGCATCAACAAATGTGTTGATTTTCAATTTTGACGGGAAGACAACACGAGGGGTATATGTATTTTGGGTCGGTGCTGTAGTTTACCCCCCCCTCGATGGTTCCATGTGGGTTTTACGCTATAGACATTTAACCCTTGTATCGTATTCAGTCAATTGACCCATTTCAAATTTTTACAAGAAGAAAAATGGTCCAGTTCCTGTTTCTACCTGAAATCAGCGTCCTTTCCTTATTTCCTGAGATAAAACAGGTATTCCTGACTCGAGCATTATTCTGGATATACACTATGTGTTTCCATAGTGGATTTTTAACATGATTATAACCTTATACCTAAAACAAACCCCACTCCTGTTTAATAGTGTGCTAGTAGAGACTGATGCATCCCTGAACATAGATGTTATCTCAGCTGGTGGAAATGGAGAATAGACAATATTGTGGTATAGTTATAAAGAAAATGTTATTTTTCAGATTGTTTTTAAACCCCAAATAGTCCCGGTGTCAGTTTGACCCAGGGCACAAGAAGGTCCCAAAAATGGAAGAAAAACAACCAGGTTAAAGTGCCATATTATGACAAAAAATCCCTTTTTGGGGGGATTTGGGGGGTTTTTTTGTGTCTCTCGTGCTTCCACACACACTAACACAGAAGGACCAAAGAAGACCCAGTAGGGCGGTCATCACTTTCCACCGTTAAGTTGGTATTTTCTATTTTTTTTACATTAACTACAAAAAGGTGGTAACAGTTACATTACTTAGTTATTAGAGATGTCAAGGGTTAATCTGCACTTTACCGTTTTTCCCTTCACTTCTCTCTCGAGTTTTGTGGTCTGGGTACCTGTACATAAAGATGAATCTAATCTAATCCAATCCAATCTAATCTAATTTAATCTAATCTAATCTAAACCAATCGGATCTATCTATTGTAATTGAAGAACAACACATAAATCAGAAACACGGTGAATGAACAGGAAAACCAGAAAAGAAAGAAAGGTATAGTTTTTGGAGAAGAGAGATTTCTTACTGAGTACGAGCAGAGCGAGGTGAGCTCCATCCCGCGCTAGACGTCGTCTTCGTTCGGCTCAGTTTCAGCCAAAACTTTCCCCACATCCTGGTCTCAAGGAAACTATGACAACAGCAACCACAGGTTACCAACGAAAAACAAGGTTTACACCGAAAAACACTGGTTAACAACGAAAAACACAGGGCAGTGTAGCTATGAAAGAATCAGTTCAGTTCATCGTCAAAACATTTACAAGTTCACAAACTGAGCCAGTAATACCTATGATATTATATATAATATTTGTATATAATATATATATATATAAATATATATATACATTATTATTATATATATAAATATACATACATACCATACATCATTACAGGCACCTATATACAATGCTATACAACTTTATACTACAGTATATAGGCTAACCTATATAAACACACACACATACAGTACATACATACAAACCCACACACAACACACATATATATCATATATATATACACACACACCACCCACATAACAGAACCACACCTATATTTGACAAAGTGGCCTCACCACTTGTCCCTGTGCTTATGTACATTTGTCCATGTATTTTACACACCACCCTGTAGTTATTTTATGTATTTATTTAAAAAAAACAACGGCTTTTTCCATGAGATTTATGGGATGCAGTTGTGAACGGGTACTAGTTCGGTCTTTGTACTCACCACCTTTCCCTTGTTCTTCTGGATGGTCCCACTGGGCCGAAATTTTCTAGCAAACGTGTCTAGCTTTGTGGTTTTGGGGACTCCCCACTGAGGAAAGGGGTGCAGTCCAGGCTGATTGAGAGCCTACCCTGTTCTTCTTACCCTAAACCAAACCAATCCCCACCCCATGCCCAAACCTAACCACGTCGCACACTATGGATCTGATCTCATTTACCACTTAAAGGCAGTGTCATTTTGCTGCTTAGCGATGCTTAAATACAGACCCCAGCCTCATGCTGCCTGGTTGTTTATAGATGACATACACGTGGCTGGACCCTCCGCATAGTATCCCGGTGATGGTGGTGTAGGGTAGCCCCACATTCTCAGTACCGCTGTAACATCCAATTCTGTGACCATCGTAGTTTTACTGTAGGGCGCTGTTGCCACTGGCACAAGTCACATATTCTGACAGCTGTTGTCAGATTGTGACCCTACTGTAACTTGGCAAAATCCCCCGTAACAACAGTCCAAACCATTCCAGGTGACTTGTCTTATCTTCATGTGTATAGAGGACCAAAACAATACCACTCTGGTCACCATCTGGTCTAAGGCACAAAGGGTCACATACTACTGACAACAGCTGTCAAAATATGTGATGTTGCCAAAGTTATTTTTTTGTACTGTACTATAATAAGTATGAAGATAAAATGAGTCACCTGTATGGTTTGTTTGTGTACAGGTGATTTGAAATGTTCATTAATATGAATTTGTTTACGGGACAATTCACAATGAGTTCACACTCAAAGTATTACTTGGTTATTGATCATTTCCTCCCACAGCTCTTGTAGATTAGGTACCAGCCTCATGCTGCTGACGTAGTTTTATTATTATTTATTTCAGCCGCATCCTCGTTGTAAAGTCTACTCTGTGATTTTTATTAGGGGCCAACGGAATAAAACACAACGACCACTCCAGAAACACATATCTTATTTTCTTTATTTAGATTACGATTGACACTAGTCATTCAAACTGCAACACGCCCTATGTCTCATGTCTGTATTTATATCAAGTGAAAAAAACAACATTTTTAACTCTCTGGGGCTGAACCTTCATTTAACACCTGCAGTTTTGATGATGACTTCACAGACTCGTGACGGTTCGTCTGTGTGAGTAAGCTCAACTTCCCAGAGGCAACAGCGCCCCCTACAGTCACAAATACGATGGTCCACAGAATTTGGTGTTACCGCCAATCAGTCCTCGGTCTATAGGGCCATTTGTTCATAACTATTAATCTGGATCAAAATTATTCGTATTTGGAATCCCATTTTTTTAAGGTTAAGACAGAATGCCTGAGGACAGAGCGCGTGTAGCCTAACCGAATTTTAAGAAAGTTTCTTCTTTTGTCCTATAAAAACTGTTTAAGCTATCTTCAGCAGCCATTTTTCTGTCCTTAAAAACTGACTCCACTTCAAGTAAAATTAAACTTTGAGAGAACTCCATTCTTGATAAGTAATTATTCCACATTTGACTGTACATACATGAAGATTCAAAGCGTGTATGTTGAGCTATCAATGCCTATAAAAATCTTTAACGTTACCGCCACTTGGCTTAAAGAAAGTGGGCAGTTGTTTTATGCAAAGTCATGATATTGCACGATGCTGATCGCGTGTCTCGCTGAAGACCATATTAAATCTGGATCAAAATTATTTCGATTTGGAAATCCATTTTTTGCTACCAGGATCAGGTAATCCTCTTACTTTTATGCCGGTTTCAAAGCACCATTGGACCGGTCACCCTGACCAGAACACAGTTTTCAAGATTACCAGATCGGATTACCATGCTCTAATAGGACAACTTATCACAACGTGGGCTACCAGCTACGTACAGAACGGTAGAAGAGCCGAGATGGGGTCACTCTAAGATTTTAGATTTCGAGACAAAACACAAAAATAACTCTTATTTAATACTCCACTTCCATTCAAATTTTCTTTTATGACCCCCATCTGGCCACACAAATAAAAACTACATACATTACCAAATACATTGTGGAAATTTTTGAAAAACGTCCTTAAAAAAAACACCGTTAAAACGTGAAGTAGTAGTAGTATAATGTTCCGGGTTCTTCTCTCTGAGGATGAAAGAGCATACATTGTATTAGATTGTTCCTTGAAATTAATATACGGTGTGAATGAATATGTATTATTATTTTGATTTTTGTTCTTGTTATTTAATGTCTGTTTGGGGGATTGTTTCATGAGGACAAGTAATTTGTATTTTATTTTATTTTTTACTTACTAAATTAAGTCAAACAATCAAGTGCAAAATATAAAGTACACACTAAATATGCAAATTTATTTTGCACATTCAAGTTTATACCAATTTTTCGTGCTGGATCCACCTTGAATCCACCTTGAGGTCCTACCCCCCGTTGGGATCAGGAATAACCTGGTTTTTTTTTTGGATCAAGTTATCCAAATCCTACTGACAAGTTTTGAACAACCCAAACGAAGGTTTGATCCAGATTAAAACAGTATGTGATTCGTGATCTAATCTATTTCAGATTCCTCTTTTCCCTTTTGAACAACCCATTTTCAAAGATTTGATCCATCCCATAACCAAAAACCCGATTAGTTTAACCTTTGAACAACTAGCCCTTGCAGTCAGTAAGTAAAATCTTCTTCTCTGGGTAATTCCCAGGGTGGTGTGTTGGTGTTTTTGGGGGCAGGGTTCCACCTAGACCACAACCTCTCTGTTCTGTCCGCTCTCGTGCCGCTAGACCACACCTCACATCCTCCTGACATGGGTACGAGTTATTGTCTTACCCCAGGGAGGCAGCAACCCTGCCTGGTCTACACACAATATATATCCATCCAACTTTCACTGAATCCACTGTTGGAGCTATTCATTATTTTGTTATATATATATATAGTCTCTAATTATTTGATTTGTTTAATTTCAGTTTTCCTTTAATTATGCAGCTACAAAATTGGTTATCATTAGTATTTTATTTGGGTCGTTTTAGTGCTTTTGTTTTGAAGGTAACGCAGCCTTAGCCACCAGTGTAGTCTACAAGTATAGGTGAACAGGTATGTTGGGGTAGACACCGGGGGAGGGCTGATGGTTTTTTACCACAGATAGAGACAAGAGACCCAGACACGAGTTACAGAGACAGAGTTCAGAGACAGAGACACAGACAGAGTTACAGAGACAGAGTTACAGAGACAGAGACACAGAGTTAAGAGCCTAGAGACGCCATTGACATTCACTAAATGTTTGTTTGTCCAAGAAAATGGATCAATAAACCTGACAGAACGCCATAATCTCTGCCTGGACAATCAAAGTTTTTTATCTCTGCGTAAGATTCACTCCTTCGGTGCTTCAGTGGCTGTTGTAAATTGAGTTTTTAGTTTGTTTTATTCATCGGAGGACAATTCGCCACTACACCAACATTCACACGATTGGATGCCAAATTGTTTTTTTTTTTTTTTTTGCTAGCCTGACCAGCCAGACCCACATCCGCGATGTGGGGTCAGGGAACTCCCCATTGGCTGGTCCAATCCGAGGGGCGGGGTAAACGGTTTTGTCTTTCAATTCCCTCTGCACGCAATTGGATACGCTCCAACCAACCATCACGCGCCATCTTGTTTTCAAGGAGCAGGGAATTCACGCAGAACCCTCGCAACTTCGCCGTCTTACGTAAGCCCGCCCACTGCCTCTACACGATGTGATTGGCCTGACTAAGCTCGCAGGCCATCTGGGAGTTGCTAGAACACGCTGGCTGGAAATCACACTTGCTGCCGCTAGGGCGCGTCTAGATTTCTAGGCTAGCTTTTTCTATATTCCACGAGGCTTTGTTCAAACCGGAATATTTCTGTTATACAAAGATGGACATGTTGAGAAGACTGTAAGAGGGCTTCACGTGGTTCTGACTACAGAGAATTACAAAAAAAGTATTAACCTTGTGTTATATGTAAATTATTCAAAATCTAAATCTTCAATTGCTCAACCATGCTTAAGACAGTGTTTAAGCCCCCAACTCGCCTTAAAGGCAGTCGCCGCAATGTTGTGCTTAGGGTTAGCTGCCTGTGGCGACGTTGGGGGCTTAAAACACAATGAGCCTTTAACACCGTGTGTTGTCTTCCTGTCACCCTGAAAAAAAAATTGGTCACTTTATTTTTCAACATTACGCTTTTTTCTGACATTTTTGTCACTTTTCAAATGTTATGGGTTTTTTTTGCCAAGTTTTTGATATTTTTATCGATTCCAAGGCCCTTTTTTTGTGGCAAACACAATAACTGGGTCAAATTTGACCCAGACAATATGAGGGTTAAGACAGAATGCCCCTGGGAAGAGCGCTTTGTGAGTCTAACCGGATTTAAGAAAGTTGTTCTTCTTTTGTCCTATAAAAATACTGTTAAGACTATCTTCAGCTTTTTTCGTCCTTTAAAACTGACTCCACTTGCAAGTAAATTAAACTTTTGAGAGAACTCCATTCTTTGATAAGTAATTTTCCAACATTTGACTGTACATACATGAAGATTCAAAGCTGTGTATGTTGAGCTATCAATGCCTATAAAAATCTTTAATCGTGTTACACGCCACTTGGCTTAGAAAAGGGCATGTATGTTTATGCAAAGTCATAATATCACGATGCTGATCGCTGTCTCGTCTGTAGACACATCGAGAAGTCCACTGCCAAAATCACCATAATCTGGGTATTTATTTTTAAATAGCTCCGCTCCGCAACTAGTTCACTGCTTCAGCGTGTTCCCGTAGAAAATGGTCAGCACATTTGTTAGTGCTCCGGTGCACATTTACGAGGAACTCCACTCGATTTAAAATAATTATTGAAATTATTGGCAAGTTAAAACCATCAGATTTTTGATCAGCTGATTTAGAAGACACAGACAGTATACAAATACATTAAAAAGATAGAATAATACAGCATGGACAATCATACATAAGGTCTATTCACATTTCAACAGTTTGTAACAGCCATCTTTGGTCATTTCATAATACATTATTGCATAGAAATGTTGCTACAGCAGGTGAGAGCATTCCGATATAACTCATTTAGTATGTTCCTCTCATTACATTCTCGGGACATTACTTGTTTCTTAATGCTTTTTATGCTGGTTCGCAGCCTCCATGGGGTCAAAGCTAAATTTGAGGTCCTAACCCCCTCTGAATCGCAGCTGTCACAATCCTTCATGTGTTAGATTGAGAGGTGCCTTTTATAATTGAAGCATGTCTTTATAAAGTGCATTAGAATCACCTATATAGTTTTTCCGAATTAAGTAAACGTTTGACACTTTCATGCTCTATCATTTCAATATAGATTGAAATGACTTTGTCTTTTAGTTCAGTTTCTCCCTCGTTCTCCTACTAATGCACATTGTTTAGGCAGCATATCTGACATTTTTCAGTGCAAACTCCTTATAATGAACAGCCCTCCGCTTTATTGAAGACAGTTAAACATGCTACTTAAAATAAGAAATAATGTAGTCAGGGGTCCTGATCCACCTCTCTCTCTCTCTCTCAGTAAAGGGGTCTCTGATCTAAAAATTTTCTCTTCTCACAATTCTCAAAATAAAAGCTTCTGAAGGTAAAACACTGACATGAAAGCTGCATGCCGCTGCGGCTATTACCGATACGTTCACCGCCGCCACCGACTGGAGCGCTAAGTTACCGGATTCATTTCCACTGGAAGCTTCTCTCCAGCTGACAAGGAGCGTAAACTCTGTCGCTGTCGCGTTTTGGCCGTTTGAGCGTAAATCAAAGAGTTACATTTTTCAATCTTTATGTTAAAGAGCTATTGACGTGGTTTCACGGTTAACGCCAGCAATCAATCAGAATATGACGTCCTTCGTACTGGCTGGTCTGGAGACACATACGATGTAAACTTTTGGTTCCTACCAAAACATTCTTCTGAGGACAAAATCAAATCGCCGTTGCGGTTACCTATCTTTATAACTATAACGTTATACAAGGGGACCATTTAGCGTTAGCAGGGTTACCTTCCCTTTGCCCGCCCAGAAATTTGGCCACCCCATCAGAGAGCGACAGCATGGCTTTCAAACGAGCAATGGCACTTGGGTTTTAATCAAAGAATGATTAAGCTTTTGATTTTCGGTAGATAACATGTACTTGTACCATTTTTTTTTCTTGTAAAAATCTGAAATGGCTCCATTTGACCTGTAAACGCACAAGGTGTTAAAATGGCACCAGCCTGGCCATAAAGACTAAAGATGAAACCATTTTTTCCTAGACAGTTTGGAGCACTCTCTATCCACGGAACGACTTCCTCTCGCCGGTTGGGTTGTTTTGTTCTACTGGAGAAAAGAAGTGAGAGTTCACAAGGCAGGTACTAAAGATCTCCAAAAGTAATTATCCATCAATCATCGTGTCCTAGTTTTTGTTGTGTTTTGATAGGACAGATGAAGACTTGAACTGGAAGCTGCAGTAAGGATGAGCCTTGGTACAATCTGAACTTCTTCCTACTCCTTTTGAACATGGGAATTGCTATTTTGAATCACTTCCAATCATTATGGAATATTGGCTGACATGTACAGTACATGTCCTTATGTTCTTAATTTTTTTATAACATATATTTTACACGTTCACAGCTCACCAGGTGAGTTCCTCCATGGTGCCCCGTAGTTTTTCTTTTAACAACAAAACCATTTTATCCATTTAGCTTTTTTTTTGTACATTTTTGTTTTGAATTTGGAGCGATTTCAGCCCCTGACTACGGCAATAACCGCGTCTCATTTCAGTATTTCATTTACTATAATTACTATTGGTTCTAACTTTCTGCAGCCAATTTAGTTTTCCCCTCATTTCCTACCCCTGTTGGAAAGTCCTTAGAAGAATTGTTAGACCCCAGGATGGGACCAGCTGTATTCCTCTCATCCATGACTTTAATTTTCCTCCCAGCTCAGTTAGTTTTTTAATGTTATATCCCAACTTTATACTGCTTTAGTTCACATTTTAAACCAAATATTTCTATTAAGGCTTTCATATTTTATACGAAAGAAGGCAGAGCAATGCAACGGCTTTTTGGCAAACTGGAGAGCACAACTGGAAATCCGTTTATGTGTTGGTGGTGTGAATGATGCAGTTTGAGTTTCAATGCACAGGGAAACATTTGGGGTGTGAGCCCAGATAGCTCAGTTGTTAGAGCGCACCCACATATGTAAGGTCTACTCCTCATGCAGAGACCCGGGTTGGACCCCGACCTTTGGCGCTTTGCTGCATGTCATGATTCTTGTCATGGCTTGATTCCACATTGTCATGGTCGGATCATATTAACAATGTTGTTACAAATGGTTAGAGCGGTGGCAGTTGTTCGTAAATGTGCACATTTTTAAAATTACAGTTGTTTAGGGCGTGTTGTTTTGTCATTGGCTTTGTGTCATTTGGATTATTGTTCTTTTGTTTGGTCTGCGGACAAGCAGTCGTTTAAAAAAATTACAAGTTGCACAAAATAAGGCGGCGAGACCGTTCCTGGGTGTTCTTGGAGAACTAGGTTGCAGAGATGCATGAACGTCTTGCTTGGTTGGAGGTCAGAATAGACTATCTGTTAATATGTTAGGTATTTTCATGGAATTATTATACTGGGATTTCCTAAATTTTTTTATGATAATATAACTATTGTTCAGAAATGCATTCCACATTATACAAGAAGGGAACAGTCGACGATTTCTTTACCACACCTAATCTGACTGTATGAAAGAGGACTGGGTTTTATAGGTCAATTGTATATGGAACCAATCTTCCAGTTGGGATTCGGGACAACGAGGGAAAAACTGGTTTTAAAAAAAGACTTAGACTACATTTGTTTTCGATATCATAATATGTCTGATTGGTTGAGTGAGGTTGTATCATGGCTATATTATTCTTATTAATATTTAGTTTGTTAGTATTTTTTGCACAAAACACAAAAATAAATAATAAATAAATAAAAGGAGTGTGGGCACCAAGTGGAGTATTTGTTAAAGGAAGGAAAAGTTCTCTCATTCCTTGCACTGTAAATTATAGAGTAAAGTGTTTTGTGTACTTCTGTTATGTGTGACCCTTAAGTAAAATTGAATTATAGCATCTCAAAAAAACCTTAAAATTATGTTTTTGCCCCTTCACCACACCACACCTGGCCACCTGGGGCCGAGCAGGGACGACGCCTTCCATACCAAGCGAAACTGAACTAAAGAAGATAGAATGAAAGATGAGGAGGGGGTCAAACCTGCCAGAAATGCACCTGCACAAAGTATCTCATCACCTCTATCCTCATCCATAATTTAAGATGCTACAAATGTATACCCACAAAAAAGCCTAATATAGAACAAGCACACAGACTTGTTCTGTGGAGATGATACCTGTCCTCGTCTCGTTGGCGTAAGCTGGCAGGTGGTTTTAAATCGTCTTGTTTGCAAATCTTAGGTCTGAACAGGGCTTGAAAGTTAACATCAAAGTGAAAAAAGCTAATGAATGAAAACTGTATGACTTACAGATCAGCCCAGCAGCTACGGCTACAGCTACGACTGCGCTAAGCAACCATTGCAGCTATACCACCAGCTGGTCAAGTGTCCACATGATCAGGGCAGTGTCTGAAAAGAATGTAGGAGAGACGTTAAGTTAGTGCCACGGCAGACTCAAATGTCCCGATCTGTTCTCCAGACGTTTTTCTCTACCGCTTTGGTCTCTAGTTTCCAGGTCGGGCTGCGTGTGTTAGGTCGTCAGTTTATCTGCTGCGGACCTCGTTTGCATTTCTCTAGAACAATCCCAATCTTCCTAAGCAGCACGTGCTACTTCAGGCTTTATGTACCCCACTCTGCACCTCTGGTAAGCCGTGACTACTAAACACAAACAGGTAGATTCTCAGTGAGTCTCCTCTTCTAACTCGGGTAACTCCCTTCAAACTTCAGCTCAACGATGCAGATACTTCGGTTCGCTTCCCCCGTTGCCCCTCGCCACTCGACTTCGTATGTTCCGGCGTCGCTGCCGTTGGTTTTCTTCTAAACGATAGAACGCTCCGTCCCGTGCTTTGTTGCTGCGACCACTCTGCCATGAAAGACGGATCCTGGATGCATTTCAGTGGCGGCCTTTCTCCACGTAAAGACACTCGTTATGGTCCTTTCAGATTTGCGCCACTCAAACGTGTCCAGTGTTTATTCTGAGGCACTTGAAGGTGACTATCTCCCGGCTTACATTGATCGTTGTGTTATCGTACAAGAAAAAGCAAAAACATTCTGTCAGTCGGTGTCAGAAGTACCAGTACTACGAGTTTACTCCTCATGGTACGTGTATGCCTCCAGCCTGCACACTAGTGAGCTCTCCCCCATCTCTCTTCACTGACCAAACGACTAGCAAAGAAAACAGGCTCCACCCTTCATACAATCGCGATTTCAAAAACCACTATTCCACCAACACTGGCGTGGGCTCCGTGGGGCGTGCCGCTGCTACCGGGTCTGGAGGTCTCCTGTCCCGCTGTAGATCAGATCCGTCGAGGTCGGCACGGAGCAA
>NC_045741.1:33452749-33452841 GCF_008692095.1 Etheostoma spectabile
TTCATGGTCAACAAACCTCATTCATATCAAATTATACATACGTTTTTAGTTAAAAAGGCAGAAATCATGACTTATTTTGACTAATAGTTAAG
>NC_045741.1:33452851-33455412 GCF_008692095.1 Etheostoma spectabile
GTTGAGTGGATCTCAGATGGGTAGACGTCAGAGTTTAGTCCGGATACTGTTTGGAAACCATTAACAAAAAAAAGAATTCAAATGCGTTAAGATGAAATAAAATACCCAAAAAATTCAATGAAAGTAATCATTCATGTCACCTTAAGAATGTTATGTGGGATCATCCATGTTGCCTTTGGGCAATTTGGTTGAAATAAATCCATATTTCTGGTATAAAACACTTAGAAACGGGTCAAATTGACCCGTTTTCCTCTATCAATGTTCTTTTTAATTCCCCAAAATAACATGATTGATTCCAACGCTCTTTGCCAAGTACAAATCTCTACTTTCATTAATTTTGGGTCTTATTCATATTTTAAGCATTTTAAAAACAATGAAGTGTTGTTGAAATGTATTGAGTAAAAGTTGACATATTCCGTCTTGATTCATCAACATCCATTCCTTTAATTTTAGTCTCAATAATTCCTAATTTCTGCTTTTCTAACTCAAACATTAGGTATAATTTCCTATAAATGAGGTTTATTGACCATAAATTCCAAAAATAACTGTAAAACTGAAGTTAATAAGTTAGTGTTACGTAGTGTTGAAAACGTCAAAAAAAAGAATTAAGAAACACTGAAAAAAAGGGACAAAAAACGTGAGAAAAAGTTAAAAACATCGATAAAAAGCATCAACAAAAGTGTGGATTTTCCAATCTTGACGGGAAGACGACACGAGGGTTAAAAACAAATCAGAAATAAAATCTTACTTCGTAATCTCTTAACAAATATTGTCTTTATCTCAATGTGGGTCAACAACTTATTTGGGGTTAAAACCACCCAAATAAGTCCCGGGTCAGTTGGACCCGAGGGACACGAGAGGGTCCCCAAGGTGAAGACAACACCAGGGTTAAAATCAAGATATAAATGAATGATTTTTGGTCCTTTTGTCCAACCAGTGGGGCAGAAACAGCGTGAAAACCAAAACCAGGAGCCAGTACATACGGGTCACGGTGATGCTGACGGCGTTGCTGCACCCCCCCCGGTCCGACTGGCACCAGTACACGCCGGAGTCCGACGGGTACATGTCCTCCAGGCGGCAGCCCCTCCCGCAGGGCTTGGTCTCAGAGGAGCCGTTTCTCCTCAGCGTCCACCCGCTGGAGTTACCCGGCGCCGAACAGCTCAGAGACACGTCCTCGTACCGGAAGAACTGGGTTTTATCGGGATGGAGGCTCAGCGTGGCGGCTGCAGGGACACAGACGGGGTTTTAAAAAATAGCTGCCTGTCCCCTGAACACACTGTAAAAACATCTCACTATCTGCTAGCTACCTGTCCCCTGAACACAACGGAAAAAACATCTCACTATCTGCTAGCTGCCTGTCCCCAGAACACACGTAAAACTCTCACTATCTGAAGCTGCCTGTCCCCTGAACACACTGTAAAAACATCTCACTATCTGCTAGCTACCTGTCCCCTGAACACACTGTAAAAACATCTCACTATCTGCTAGCTGCCTGTCCCCTGAACACACTGTAAAAAACATCTATCTGCTAGCTGCCTGTCCCCTGAACACACTGTAAAAACATCTCACTATCTGCTAGCTGCCTGTCCCCAGAACACACTGTAAAACATCTCACTATCTGCTAGCTGCCTGTCCCCTGAACACACTGTAAAACATCTCACTATCTGCTAGCTGCTTTCCCCAGAACACGTAAAAACATCTCACTATCTGCTAGCTGCCTGTCCCTGAACACACTGTAAAAACATCTCACTATCTGCTAGCTGCCTGTCCCCAGACACACTGCAAAACATCTATCTTCTAGCTGCCTGTCCCCTGAACACACTGTAAAAAACATCTATCTGCTAGCTGCCTGTCCCCTGAACACACTGTAAAAACATCTCACTATCTGCTAGCTGCCTGTCCCCTGAACACACTGTAAAAACATCTCACTATCTGCTAGCTGCCTGTCCCCTGAACACACTGTAAAAACATCTCACTATCTCTAGCTGCCTGTCCCCAGAAACACTGTAACAACTCTATCTGCTAGCTGCCTGTCCCCTGAAACACACTGTAAAAAACATCTCACTATCTCAGCTGCCTGTCCCCTGAACACACTGTAAAAAACATCTCACTATCTGCTAGCTGCCTGTCTCAGAAAACACTGTAAAAAACATCTACTATCTGCTAGCTGCCTGTCCCCTGACACACTGTAAAAACCATCCACTTCTGCTAGCTGCCTGTCCCCTGACACACTGTAAAAACACCTCACTACTGCTAGCTGCCTGTCCCCTGAACACACTGATAAAAACACCTCCTACTGCTAGCTGCCTGTCCCATGAACACACTGTAAAAAACACCTCACTATCTGCTAGCTGCCTGTCCTCTGAACACACTGTAAAAAACATCTCCTCGCTAGCTGCCTGTCCTCTGAACACACTGTAAAAAACATCTCCTCGCTAGCTGCCTGTCCTCTGAACACACTGTAAAAAACATCTCCTCGCTAGCTGCCTGTCCCAAGAACACACTGTAAAGGGGTACAGGGGTTCCAAACATTTGCAGACGCCATTTTGTTGTTTTCTGTT
>NC_045741.1:33455422-33455738 GCF_008692095.1 Etheostoma spectabile
TGTAAATGATGAAATAAAATCTAACTTGTTACATATCATGCAAATGTCTGATCTGTCATTTGATGCATTTTGGAGATTTTGGAGATTTCTTCCATCTTTTCTTGGCTTTTTTGTGCACATTAATACACATTTTTACCTGGGGTGCCCAAACCTTCGAACCCTACTGTATATCAATGTGGTTTTTAATTCCCCAAAATAACATGATTGTCAACATCCTCCCTTTAATTTTAGTCTCAATAATTCCTAATTTCTGCTTTTCTAACTCAAACATTAGGATAATTTCCTATAATAGGGTTTATTGACAAAATTCCAAAAA
>NC_045741.1:33455869-33456416 GCF_008692095.1 Etheostoma spectabile
TAACTGTAAAACTAAAGTTAATAAGTTAGTGTTACGTAGTGTTGAAAACGCCAAAAAAGTTGAAAACATTGAAAAAAAGTGTCAAAAGGGATGAAAAAAGGGACAAAAACGTAAAAAAAAGTTGAAAACATCATTGGAAAGCATCAACAAAAGTGTTGATTTTCAATTTTGACGGGAAGACAACACGAGGGGTAATAGGTATTTTGGGTCGGTGCTGTAGTTTACCCCCCCCTCGATGGGTTCCCATGTGGGTTTTACGCTATAGACATTTAACCCTTGTATCGTATTCAGGTCAAATTGACCCATTTCAAATTTTTACAAGAAGAAAAATGGTCCAAGTTCCATGTTTTCTACCTGAAATCAGCGTCCTTTCCTTATTTCCTGAGATAAACATGTATTCCTGACTCAGAACATTATTCTGGATATGACACTTATGTTGTTTCCATAGTGGATTTTTAACATGAATTATAACCTTATAACTAAAAACAAACCCCACTTCCTGTTTAATAGTGTGCTAGTAGAGACTGATGCATTCCCTGAACATAGA
>NC_045741.1:33456426-33456517 GCF_008692095.1 Etheostoma spectabile
ATCTCAGCTGGTGGAAATGGAGATAAAGACAATATTTGTTAATAGATTATGAAAGAAAATGTTATTTCAGAATTGTTTTTAAAACCCCAAA
>NC_045741.1:33456527-33459841 GCF_008692095.1 Etheostoma spectabile
GTCCCGGGTCAGTTTGACCCGAGGGACACAAGAAGGTCCCAAAAATGAAGAAAACACCAGGGTTAAAGTGCCCATATTATGAAAAAAATCCCTTTTTGGGGGGATTTGGGGGGTTGTTTTGTGTCTCTCGTGCTTCCACACACATACACACAGAAGGACCAAAGAGACCCAGTAGGCGGTCATCACTTTCCACACGTAAGTTGAGTATTTTTCTATTTTTTTTAACATTAACTACAGAAAAGGTGGGTAACTAGTTACATTACTTAGTATTAACTGAGATGTCAAGGGTTAATCTGCACTTTACTGTTTTTCCTTCACTTCTTCTCTAGTTTTGTGGTCTGGGTACCTGTACATAAAGATGAATCTAATCTAATCCAATCCAATCTAATCTAATTTAATCTAATCTAATCTAAACCAATCTGATCTAATCTATTGTAATTGAAGAACAACATGAAACAACGGTTGAATGAACAGAGGAAAACCAGAAAAAGAAAGAAAGGTGAATATGTTTTGAGAGAAGAGAGATTTCTTACTGAGTACGAGGCAGAGCGAGGTGAGCTCCATCCCGCGCTGACGTCGTCTTCGT
This sequence comes from Etheostoma spectabile, assembly GCF_008692095.1. Lineage (NCBI taxonomy): Eukaryota > Metazoa > Chordata > Actinopteri > Perciformes > Percidae > Etheostoma > Etheostoma spectabile. Next base: position 33,457,114 of record NC_045741.1, read on the forward strand.
TCTGCTCAGTTTCAGCCAAAACTTCACCCACATCCTGGTCTCAAGGAAACTATGACAACAGCAACCACAGGTTAACAACGAAAAACACAGGTTTACAACGAAAAACACTGGTTAACAACGAAAAAACACAGGGCAGGTGAGCTATGAAAGAATAGATTCAGTTCATCGTTCAAAACATTTACAAGTTCACAAACTGAGCCAGTAATACCTATGATATTATATATATATATATGTATATATATATATATATATAAATATATATATACATATATATATATATATATATATATACATACATACATACATACATATACAGGCACCTATATACATGCTATACAAACTTTATACATACAGTATATAGGCTAAACTATATATACACACACACACATACAGTACATACATACAAACACGCACACACATACACACATATATATATATATATATATACACACACACACACACACATATACAGAAACACACACGTATATTTGACAAAGTGGGCACTCACCACTTGTCCCTTGTGCTTATGTACATTTGTCCATGTTTATTTTACACACACACTGTAGTTATTTTATGGTATTTATTTAAAAAAAACAACGGCTTATTTCCAGTGAGATTTATTGGGATGCAGGTTTGAACGGGTACTAGTTCGGTCTTTGTACTCACACCTTTCCCTTGTTCTTCTGGATGGTCCACTGGGCCGAAATGTTTCTAGCAAACTGTGTCTAGCTTTGTGGTTTTGGGGACTCACCACTGGAGGAAAGGGGTGCAGTCCAGGGCTGATTGAGAGCCTACCCTGTTCTTCTTACCCTAAACCAAACCAATCCCCACTCCCCATGCCCAGAACCTAACCACGTCGACACATCTAGTGGATCTGATCTAGCATTTACCACTTTAAAGGCAGTGTCATTTTGCTGCTTAGCGATGCTTAAATACAGACCCCCAGGACTCAATGCGCTGGTTGTTTATAGATGAGCCATACACGTGGCTGGACCCTCCAGCATAGTAGTCCCTGTGATGGTGGTGTAGGGTAGCCCACATTCTCAGTACCGCTGTAACACCAAATTCTGTGACCATCGTAGTTTGTGACTGTAGGGGGCGCTGTTGCCACTGGCACAAGGGGTCACATATTCTGACAGCTGTTGTCAGAATATGTGACCCTACTGTAACTTGGCAGAAATCCCCCGTAACAACAGCCAAACCATTCCAGGTGACTTGTCTTATCTTCATGTGTATAGAGACCAGAAACAATAACCACTCTGGTCAACATCTGGTCTAAGGCACAAAGGGGTCACATACTCTGACAACAGCTGTCAAAATATGTGATGTTGACCAAAGTTATTTTTTTTACTGTCTATACATAAAGTATGAAGATAAAATGAGTCACCTGTGATGGTTTGGTTGCTGTGACAGGTGAATTTTGAAATGTTCAAATATATATGAATTTGTTTACGGGGACAATTCACAATGAGTTCACACTCAAAGTATTACTTGGTTATTGATCATTTCCTCCCACAGCTCTTGTAGATTAGGTAACAGCCTCATGCTGCTGACGTAGTTTTATTATTATTTATTTCAGCCGCATCCTCGTGATAAAGTCTACTCTGTGATGTTTATTAGGGGCCAACGGAATAAACACAACACACACACAGAAACACATATCTTAGTTTCTTTATTTAGATTTACGATTAGACACTAGTCATTCAAACTGCAACACAGCCTATGTCTCATGTCTGTATGTATATCAAGTGAAAAAACACATTTTTAAACTCTCGGGGCTGAACCTTCATTATGAACAGCCTGCAGTTTTAGATGATGACGTCACAGACTCGTGACGAGTTCGTCTGTGTGAGTAAGCTCAACCTGCCCAGAGGCAACAGCGCCCCCTACAGTCACAAGATACGATGGTCACAGAATTTGGTGTTACCGCCAATCAGTCCTCGGTCTCATAGGGCCAGTTGTTCAAAATATTAAATCTGGATCAAAATTATTCGGATTTGGAAATCCCATTTTTTTTAAGGTTAAGACAGAATGCCCCTGAGGACAGAGCGCGTGTGGAGCCTAACCGGATTTAAGAAAGTTTCTTCTTTTGTCCTATAAAAATCTGTTAAAGACTATCTTCAGCCATTTTTCTGTCCTTTAAAACTGACTCCACTTGCAAGTAAAATTAAACTTTGAGAGAACTCCATTCTTTGATAAGTAATTATTCCAACATTTTGACTGTACATACATGAAGATTCAAAGCTGTGTATGTTGAGCTATCAATGCCTATAAAAATCTTTAATCGTTTACACGCCACTTGGCTTAAGAAAGTGGGCATGTATGTTTATGCAAAGTCATGATATCACGATGCTGATCGCGTGTCTCGCTGTAGACACATATTAAATCTGGATCAAAATTATTCGGATTTGGAAATCCCATTTTTTGCTACTCAGGATCAGGTAATCCGTCTTACTTTTATGCCGGTTTTTCAAAGCAACATTGGACCGGATCACCCTGATCCAGATACACAGTTTTCAAGATTACCAGATCCGGATTACCACTGCTCTAAATAGGACAACTTATCACAACGTGGGCTACCAGCTACGTACAGAACAGGTAGAAGAGCCGAGATGGGGTCACTCTAAGATTTTAGATTTCGAGACAAAACACAAAAATAACTCTTATTTAATAACTCCACTTCCATTCATAATTTCTTTTATGACCCCTCATCTGAGCCACTACAAAT
>NC_045741.1:33459851-33459995 GCF_008692095.1 Etheostoma spectabile
AACATACATTAACAAATACATTGTGGAAATTTTTGAAAACGTCTTAAAAAAAAACCCGTTAAAAGTGAAGTAGTAGTAGTATAATGTTCCGGGTTCTTCTTCATCTGAGGAGGAAAGAGCAGACATTTGTATTAGATTGTTTCC
>NC_045741.1:33460005-33460097 GCF_008692095.1 Etheostoma spectabile
AATATACGGTGATGAATGAGATATGTATTATTATTTTGATTTTTGTTCTTGTTATTTAATTCTGTTTGGGGGATTGTTTCATGAGGACAAGA
>NC_045741.1:33460107-33468951 GCF_008692095.1 Etheostoma spectabile
TATTTTTATTTTATTTTTTACTTTACTAAAATTAAGGTCAAACAAGTCAAGTGCAAAATATAAAAAGTATACACACTAAATGATGCAAATGTATTATTTGAACAATTCAAAGTTTTACCAAGTTTTCGTGCTGGAATCCACCTTGAAATCCACCTTGAGGTCCTACCCCCCTGTTGGGATCAGGATAATCCTGTTTTTTTTTTGGATCAAAGTTATCCAAATCCTACTGACAAGTTTTGAACAACCCAAACTGAAGGTTTGATCCAGATTAAAACTAGGATTGGATTCCGTGATCTAATCTGATTTCAGATTCCTTCTTTCCCTTTTGAACAACCCATTTTCAAGATTTGATCCAATCCCATAACCAAAACCCGATTAGTTTACCTTTGAACAACTAGCCCATTGCAGTCAGTAAGTAAAATCCTTCTCTGGGTGAATTCCCAGGGTGGTGATGTTGGTGTTTTTGGGGGCAGGTTCCACCTAGACCACAACCTCCTCTGTTCTGTCCGCTCTCGTGCCGCTAGACCACACCTGCACGATCCTCCTGACATGGGTACGAGTTATTGTCAGGTACCCCAGGGAGGCAGCAACCCTGCCTGGTCTACACACAATATATATCCATCCAACTTTCACTGAATCCAACTGTTGGAGCTATTCATTATTTTGTTATATATATATAGTAGCTAATTATTTGATTTGTTTAATTTCAGTTTTCCTTTAATTATGCAGCTACATAAATTTGGTTATCATTAGTATTTTATTTGGGTTAGTTTTAGTGCTTTTGTTTTGAAGGTACCAGGCAGCCTTAGCCACCAGGTGTAGTCTACAAGTATAGGTGAACAGGTATGTGGGAGGTAGACACCGGGGGAGGGCTGATGGTTTTTTACCACAGATAGAGACAGAGACACAGACACAGAGTTACAGAGACAGAGTTACAGAGACAGAGACACAGACACAGAGTTACAGAGACAGAGTTACAGAGACAGAGACACAGAGTTACAGAGCCTAGAGACGCCATTGATCATTCACGTGAAATGTTTGTTTGCCAAGAAAATGGATCAATAAACCTGACAGAACGCCATATCTCTGCCTGGACAATCAAAGTTTTTATCTCTGCGTAAGATTCACTCCTTCGGTGCTTCAGTGGCTGTTGTAAATTGAGTTTTTAGTTTGTTTTATTCAATCGGAGGACAATTCGCCACTACACCAACAATTCACAGCGATTGATGCCAAATGTAGTTTTTTTTTTTTTTTTTGCTAGCCTGACCAGCCAGACCCACATCCAGATGTGGGGTCAGGGAACTCCCCATTGGCTGGGCTCAATCCGAGGGGCGGGGTAAACGGTTGTCTTTCAAATTCCCTCTGCACGCAATTGGATAGCGCTCCAACCAACCAGAGCAGCGGCAGCCATCTTTGTTTTCAAGGAGCAGGGAATTCACGCAGAACCCTCGCAACTTCGCCGTCTTACGTTAAGCCCGCCCACTGCCTCTATACACGATGTGATTGGCCTGACTAGAGCTCGCAGGCCATCTGGGAGTTGCTAGACGACGCTGGCTGGAAATCACACTTGCTGCCGCTAGGGCGCGTCTAGATTTCTAGGCTAGCTTTTTCTATTATTCCACGAGGCTTTGTTCAAACGCGGAATAATTTCTGTTATACAAAACGATGGGACATGTTGAAGAAGACTGTAAGAGTGGCGTCACTGGTTCTGACTACAAAGAGGAATTACAAAAAAAGTATTAACCTTGTGTTATTAGGTAAATATATTCATAAATCTAAATCTTCAAATTTCTCAACCATGCTTTAAGACAGTGTTTTAAGCCCCCAACGTCGCCTTAAAGGCAGCGCCGCAATGGTTGTGCTTAGGGTTAGCTGCCTGGAAGGCGACGTTGGGGGCTTAAAACACCAATGAGCCTTTAACCCGTGTGTTGTCTTCCTGTCAACCCTGAAAAAAAATTGGTCACTTTATTTTTCAACATTATCGCTTTTTCTGACATTTTTGTCACTTTTTCAATGTTATGGGTGTTTTTGCCAAAGTTTTTTGATATTTTTATCGTATTTCCAAGGCCCATTTTTTTGTGGCAAAACAAATAACTGGGTCAAATTTGACCCAAGGACAATATGAGGGTTAAGACAGAATGCCCCTGAGGACAGAGCGCATGTGGAGTCTAACCGGATTTAAGAAAGTTTCTTCTTTTGTCCTATAAAAATCTGTTAAAGACTATCTTCAGCCATTTTTCTGTCCTTTAAAACTGACTCCACTTGCAAGTAAAATTAAACTTTGAGAGAACTCCATTCTTTGATAAGTAATTATTCCAACATTTTGACTGTACATACATGAAGATTCAAAGCTGTGTATGTTGAGCTATCAATGCCTATAAAAATCTTTAATCGTTTACACGCCACTTGGCTTAAGAAAGTGGGCATGTATGTTTATGCAAAGTCATGATATCACGATGCTGATCGCGTGTCTCGCTGTAGACACATCTGAGAAGTCACGACTGCCAAAATCACCATAAATCTGGGTATTTTATTTTTAAAATAGCTCCGCTCCGCAACTATTCACTGCTTCAGCGTGTTCCCGTAGAAAATGGTCAGCACATTTGTTAGGTCTCCATCGGTGCACATTTACGAGGAAACTCCAACTCGATTTAAAAAATAATTTATTGAAATTATTGGCAAGTTAAAATCCATCAGATTTTTTGATTCAAGGCTGATTTAGAAGACACAGACATATACAAAATACATTAAAAAGATAGAATAATACAGCATGGACAATATACATAAAGGTCTATTCACATTTCAACAGTTTGTAACAGCCATCTTTGGTCAGTTCATAATACATTATTGCATAGAAATGTTGCTACAGCAGGTGAGAGCATTTCCTGATATAACTTCATTTAGTATTGCACTCTCATTACATTCTCGGGACATTACTTGTTTCTTAATGCTTTTTAATGCTGGGTTAGCAGCTCCATGGGGGTCTAAAGCTAAATTTGAGGTCCTAACCCCCTCTGAATCGCACCGTGTCAACAATCCTTCATGTGTTAGATCTGGAGAGTGCCCTTTTATATATTTGTAGCATGTCTTTATAAAGTGCATTTAGAACATCACCTATATAGTTTTCGAATTAAGTAAACGTTTGACACATTTCATGCTCTATCATTTCAATATAGATTTGAAATGACTTTGGCTTAGTTCAGTTTCTCCATCGTTCTCTACTAAGGCACAGTGTTTAGGCAGCATATCTGAACACTTTTCAGTGCAAACTCCTTATATATGAACAGCCCTACGCTTTATTGAAGACAGTTAAACATGCTACTTAAATATATAAATAAATGTAGTCAGGGGTCCCTGATCCACCTCTCTCTCTCTCTCAGTAAAGGGGTCCTTGATCTAAAAAATTTTCTCTTCTCACAATTCTCAAAATAAAAGCTTCTGAAGGGTAAAAACACTGACATGAAAGCTGCATGCCGCTGCGGCTATTACCGATACGTTCACACCGCCACCGACTGGAGCGTCTAAAGTTACCGGATTCATTTCCACTGGAAGCTTCTCTCAGCTGCAAGGAGCGTAAACTCTGTCGCTGTCGCGTTTTGGCCGTTTGAGCGTAAATCAAAGAGTTGACATTTTTCAACTTTATGTTAAAGAGCTATGACGTGGTTCAACGGTTAACGCCAGCAATCAATCAGAATATAGACGTCCTTCGTACTGGCTGGTCCTGGAGAAACATACGATGTAAACTTTGGTTCCTACCAAAACATTCATTCTGAGGACAAGATCAAAATCGCCGTTGCGGGGTTACCTATCTTTTATAATCTAACGTTTATACATAGGGACCAGTTAGCGTTAGCAGGGTTACCTTCCCTTTGCCCGCCCAGAAAATTTGGCCACCCCCATCAGAGAGAGACATCATGGCTTTCAAACGAGCAAAGTGGCACTTGGTTTTATCAAAGAAAATGAGGTAAGGCTGTTGATTTTCAGGTAGATAAAATGTACTTGTACCATTTTTTTTTCTTGTAAAAATCTGAAATGGCTCCATTTGACCTGTAAACGATACAAGGGTTAAAAATGGCACCAGACTGGCCATAAAGACTAAAGATGAAGACCATTTTTCCTAGACAGTTTGGGAGCAGCTCTATTCCAGCGGAACGACTTCCTCTCGCGCGTTTGGGTTGTTTGGTTCTACTGGGAGAAGAGAAGGTGAGAGTTCACAAGGCAGGTAATAAAGATCTCCAAAAAGTAGATTATCCATCAAACATCTGTCCTAGTTTTTGTTTTGTTTTGATAGGACAGATGAAGACTTGAACCTGGAAGCTGCAGTAAGGACTGAGCCTTGGTACATCTGAACTTCTTCCTACTCCTTTTTGAACATGGGAATTGCTTATTTGAATCACTTCCAATCATTATGGAATATTGTGCTGACATGTACAGTACATGTCCTTATGTATCTTAATTTTTTTATAACATATATTTTACACGTTCACATGCTCAACCAGGTGAGTCTCCATGGTGCCCCGTCAGTTTTCTTTTAACAACAAAACCAGTTAATACATTTAGCTTTTTTTTTGTACATTTTTGTTTTGAATTTGGAGCGATTTCAGCCCCTTGACTACGGCAATAACCGCGTCTCATTTTCAGTATTTCATTTACATATTAATTACTATTCTGTTCTAACTTTCTGCAGCCAAATTTAGTTTTTCCCCTCATTTCCTACCCCTGTTGGAAAGTCCTTAGAAGAATTGTTAGACCCCAGGATGGGACCAGCTGTATTACATCTCATCCATGACTTTAATTTTCCTCCCAGCTCAGTTAGTTTTTAATGTTATATCCCAACTTTATACTGCTTTTAAGTTCACATTTTAAAACCAAATATTTCATATTAAGGCTTTCATATTTTATACGAAAGAAGGCAGAGCAATGCACCGGCGTTTTGGCAAAACATGGAGAGCACAACTGGAAGATCCGTTTAGTGTGTGTGTGGATGTGAATGATGCAGTTTGAGTTTCAGATGCACAAGGGAAACATTTGGGGGTGTGAGCCCAGATAGCTCAGTTGGTAGAGCGGCACCCATATGTAGAGGTCTACTCCTCAATGCAGCAGACCCGGGTTGGACCCCGACCTGTGGCGCTTTGCTGCATGTCATGATTCATTGTCATGGCTTGATTCCACATTGTCATGGTCGGATCATATTAACAATGTTGTTACTAAAATGGGTAGAGCGGTGGCAGTTGTTCGTAAATGTGCACAGTTTTTAAAATTACAGTTGTTTAGGCGTGTTGTTTGTTCATTGGCTTTGTGTCATTTGGATTATTGTTCTGTTGTATGGTCTGCGGCATCAAGCAGTCGTTTAAAAAAAATTACAAGTTGCACAAAATAAGGCTGCGAGACCGGTTCTGGGTTGTTCTTGGAGAACTAGGGTTGCAGAGATGCATGAACGTCTTGCTTGGTTGGAGGTCAAGAATAGACTATCTGTTAATATGTTAGGATATTTTCATGGAATTATTAATACTGGGATTCCTAAATTTTTTTATGATAATATAACTTATTGTTCAGAAATGCATTCACATTATACAAGAAGGGTGAACAGTCGACAGATTTCTTTACCACTACCTAAATCTGACTGTATGAAGAGGACTGGGTTTTATAGGTCAATTGTATATTGGAACAATCTTCCAGTTGGGATTCGGGACAACGAGGGAAAAACTGGTTTTAAAAAAAGACTTAGACTACATTTGTTTTCGATATCATAATATTGTCTGGATTGGTTGAGTGAGGTTGTATCATGTGCTATATTATTCTTTATTATATTTAGTTTGTTAGTATTTTTTGCACAAAACACAAAAATAAATAAATAAATAAATAAAAAGGAGTGTGGGCACACAAGTGGAGTATTTGTTAAAAAGGAAGGAAAAGTTCTCTCATTCCTTGCACTGTAAATTATAGAGTAAAGTGTTTTGTGATAACTTCTGTTATGATGTGACACTATAAGTAAAATTGAATTATAGCATCTCAAAAAAACCTTAAAATTATGTTTTTGCCCCTTCACCACACCATCACCTGGCCTACCTGGGGCGGAGCAGGGACGACGCCTTCCATAACAACGAAACTGAACTGAAAGAAGATGAGAATGGAAGGATGAGGAGGGGGACAAACCTGCACAGAAATGCACCTGCACAAAGTATCTCATCACCTCTATCCTCATTCATAATTTAAGATGCTACAAATGATATCCAGCAACAAAAAAAGTCCGAAGTAAGAACAGAAGCACACAGACTTGTTTCTGTGGAGATGATACACTGTCTCGTCTCGTTGGCGTAAGCTGGCAGGTGGTTTTAAATCGTCTTGTTTGCAAATCTTAGGTCTGAACAGGGCTTGAAAGGTTAAGCATCAAAAGTGAAAAAAAGCTAAATGAATGAAAACTGTATGACTTACAGATCAGCCCAGCAGCTACGGCTACAGCTACGACTGCGGCTAAGACAACCATTGCAGCTATACCACCAGCTGGCCAAGTGTCCACATGATCAGGGCCAGTGTCTGAAAGAATGTAGGAGAGACGTTAAGGTTAGTGCCACGGCAGAACTCAACATTACACCGATCTGTTCATCCAGACGTTTTCTCTACCAGCTTTGTCTCTAGTTTCCAGGTCGGCTGCGTGTGTTAGGTCGTCAGTTTATCTGCTGCGGACTCGTTTGCATTTCTCTAGAACAATCCCAATCGTCCTAAGCATCACGTGCTACGTCAGGCTTTATGTACCCACTCTGCACCTCTGGTAAGCCGGACTACTATAACACAAACAGGTAAGAGGTCTCAGTGAGTCTCCTCTTCTAAGCTCGGGTAACTCACCTTCAAACTTCAGCTCAACGATGCAGATGACTTCGGGTTCGCTTCCCCCGTTGCCACTCGCCACTCGACTTCGTATGTTCCGGCGTCGCTGCCGTTGGTTTTCTTCAGAACGATAGAAGCGCTCCGGTCCGTGCTTTGATTGCTGCGGACCACTCTGCCATGAAAAGACGGATCCTGGATGCATTTCAGTGTGCGGCCTTCTCTCCACGTTAAAAGACACTCGTTATGGTCCATTTCAGATTTGCGCCACTCAAACGTGTCCAGTGTATTATTGCTGAGGCACTTGAAGGTGACATTATCTCCAGGCTTACATGTGATCGTCTGTTTATCTGTACAAGAAAAAGCAGAAACAGTTCTGTCAGTCAGTGTTGCAAAGTACCAGTACTACGAGTTTTACTCCTCATGGTACGTGTATGCCTCCCAGCATTGCACACTAGTGAGCTCGCCACCAGCTTCTCTTCACTGACCAAACGACTAGCAAAGAAAACAGGCTCCACCCTTCATACAATCGCGATTTCAAAACCAGCTATTCCACCAACACTGGCGGTGGGCTCCGGGGGGGCCGTGCCGCTGCTACCGGGTCTGGAGGTCTCCGTGTCCCGCTGTAGATCAGATCACGTCGAGGTCGGCAGCGGAGCTTTCTAGTGATGTTTCCACGCCGGCCGAGCCCCACTGACGGCGGTCCGTCTTCGGCTGGAGGACCTGGAGCTCACCGCCGGTGTTTCAGTCGGACTGTTATAAGTGTTGAGATGATTAAAAGGTATTTACAGTAGAAGGGGGCTGGCTGCTAGTTAGCCAAAGCTAGCTAGCTGCCGTCCTATTGGCTCAGAGCTCCACAGACTAAGTCCACAGGGACAAATTAGTTTTGCACCAAATGTATCGCAAGAAGTGTTGCAAAACTCGAGAGCGCAGACTCGCCGCTGTGTGATGGAGAGAGCACGCTGCAGCGACAGATTCCAGAGGTTGGAATCACTGAGTTGTGGTTGTACTGGAAAAGTGACTCAAGTGAAGAAAAAAAACAAAATAAACACAAGTACAGTTTTTTTTCACAAGCTCTCAAGTCATATTCTACAAGTGCTCACATTACATCTGCGCGCTCTCACTTTTGCACCAAATTTACCTTCATACAGACGGCTCAGCAGGCTGTAAGCCGGAGGCTACAGACGGCTCAGCGGGCCGTAAGCCGGAGGCTACAGACGGCTCAGCGGGCCGTAAGCCGGAGGCTACAGACGGCTCAGCGGGCCGTAAGCCGGAGGCTACAGACGGCTCAGCGGGCGTAAGAGGAGGTACAGCCGTCAGCGGGCGTAAGATGGAGGCTAAAGACGGTCAGCGGGCCGTAAAGGTGGAGGCTACAGACGGCTCAGCGGGCCGTCGTAAGATGGAGGTACAGACGGCTCAGCGGGCGTAAGAGGAGGCTACAGACGGCCAGGGGCCGTAAGATGGAGGCTACAGACGGCTCAGCGGGCGTAAGCGGAGGTACAGACGGCTCAGGGGCCGTAAGCCGGAGGCTACAGACGGCTCAGGGGCCGTAAGCTGAGGCTACAGACGGCTCATCGGGCCGTAAGATGGAGGCTACAGACGGCTCAGCGGGCCGTAAGCCGGAGGCTACAGACGGCTCAGCGGGCTGTAAGATGGAGGCTACAGACGGCTCAGCGGGCCGTAAGCCGGAGGCTACAGACGGCTCAGCGGGCCGTAAGCCGGAGGCTACAGACGGCTCAGCGGGCTGTAAGCCGGAGGCTACAGACGGCTCAGCGGGCTGTAAGCCGGAGGCTACAGACGGCTCAGCGGGCCGTAAGCCGGAGGCTACAGACGGCTCAGCGGGCTGTAAGCCGGAGGCTACAGACGGCTCAGCGGGCTGTAAGCCGGAGGCTACAGACGGCTCAGCGGGCTGTAAGATGGAGGCTACAGACGGCTCAGCGGGCTGTAAGATGGAGGCTACAGACGGCTCAGCAGGCTGTAAGCTGGAGGCTACAGACGGCTCAGCGGGCTGTAAGCCGG
>NC_045741.1:33468961-33469110 GCF_008692095.1 Etheostoma spectabile
CGGCTCAGCGGGCTGTAAGCCGGAGGCTACAGACGGTTGAAAGATGAAGCAAAGCTACCGAAGTGGTTCTGAAAAAAGGACGAAGAAGCGGGAAGAAAGCAGAAAGTTTTTTATCAAAACTTCCAAAGGTAACAACCTTTTTCACGACG
>NC_045741.1:33469120-33469797 GCF_008692095.1 Etheostoma spectabile
ACACTAACATTAACGTTACTAAAGAGCAGCAAGGAGCCGGTGCTTGAGCTAGCGATGCTAACACTGATGAAGAGGAGCTACCCACCGCAGCAACTAGACCCTGTGATGAGCAGTCCCCCTAATCACGGTGTTATGACTGAAGATGATCCAGGACTCTGGCCAATCAGCTGTCAGACAGAGAGCGTGCAGAGGGGACCACAACAAGTCAGGGACAGAGGTTTTTTCCAAGAAATCAAGAGGGGAACAGATTTACAAGCAGTAACTATTACATGCAAATGAAGAATGCAGAAAAGATAAGCAGGTTTTGGCTCCTATACAATGAAAACAAAAGGATTGAAAACGGTGAGAACCAGGGTTGTAGAGGGCCCCGTGCCTGTGTTTGCCTTAGGCCTCAAAATGACTAAATCCGCCCCTGGATATAGAAACTAGTGCACGTGGAGAACTCGCCGTTCATTGTCTAAAATATTAACTAAATTCAAACATTGCGTCATTTCACCGTTTAATTAATGGATGTATAAAGAGAACCAGAGATTTTATCATTATGTCGTGCAACTAGCTATCGGCTAACGTTAGCTACCTAATAACAAGCTAGGCTAGCTAACGTTAGCCGGGCCCACTTCCGCCTTCTGATAATACACGTTTATTATGCCATACTACTACTACTACTACTACTACTA
>NC_045741.1:33469807-33469942 GCF_008692095.1 Etheostoma spectabile
ACTACTACTACTACTACTACTACTACTACTACTTACCGCTGCCACGCGCTCTCCGCAGTTGTTAATGTTATTCAGATGTGGTGGTAGTATGTATAACACGACCCTCATACCAGCTGGTACACAGTCTCCAGTTGT
>NC_045741.1:33469952-33482965 GCF_008692095.1 Etheostoma spectabile
ACAGAGTAGCTGTCAAAGTGCTCTACATGCGACCTGCTGCTGATTTTAATGAACAACAGACTGGAGATGATCAGAGATCTGAACAGATTAGTCTCTCTGACGTCTAAACGTCTCTATCAGCCTCACAACATGTGTTCTGGACAGAATAAGTCTTTAAATCAGACAAATAGAGTTAAAATCCCTCCGATTCAAAAACAATAAAAAGTTTATATAAAACGTCATCATGTTGTAAACCAATCAGGTGTTAAATCAGCTGAGAAGCCGGCGTTTCCCAGCATGCTCTGGGTCCGCCTGGCTCTTGCAGTCGGTGAAAAGCAACTGCGCCGCCTGGTCTCAGACCTGCGCCCCCCTGGTCTCAGACCTGCGCCCCCTGGTCTCAGACTGCACCCTGTCAGCCGCCCCTGGTCTCAGACCTGCCCCCCTGGTCTCAGACCTGCAGCCCCCTGGTCTCAGACCTGCGCCCCTGGTCTCGACCTGACCCGTCTCAGACCCCCCTGGTCTCAGACCGCCCCCCTGGTCTCAGACCTGCCCCCCTGGTCTCAGCCTGCAGCCCCCTGGTCTCAGACCTGCAGCCCCCTGGTCTCAGACCTGCGCCTGGTCTCAGACCTGCAGCCCCCTGGTCTCAGACTGCAGCCCTGGTCTCGACCTGCAGCCCCCTGGTCTCAGACCTGCACCCCCGTTAGCCTGCGCTCCCTGGTCTCAGAACCTGCGTCCCCCTGGTCTCAGACCTGGGCCGCCTTGCTCTCGTGAGATTTCCGTTGCCACGTGTGCATGACGTCAGAGCAAGTCGGGATCAAGTCGGACACAAATCTACCGGCATGCAACGGGGCCGATCGCCGGTGATCGATTCTGCGAGACCGGCTCATCTCTTTTTTTTTTTTTTCTTTTTTTTTTTTTTTTTTTAAAGCCATCTTATTTCAAAAATACAAAACAGAAACACAACAAACACATAAAAGTAAAAGATACAACACAACAAACATGGTAAAACAATACATATGCAGGGGAAGCTTAAAGGTCACTAAAGAGCAAGGAGGACCAAATACTGACAGTTTAGCTGCCTTCTTGTTATGGGAGCCCGAAATCGATTTATATAATGCACAACCTCATGGGAAAAATGAATAAAATTAGGTTTTTTAGAACTGAATTTACATTGTGGATATGAAATTGGCCAAAAGGATTGTAAATTATAATAAAAAAACATCTTTTCTTTACTATGAGTTCTATAAAAACAAAATACAACATTTCCCATAATAGGGCAAAGTCTTATAGATACGGTCAATGATAAATCTGCTGAAGTGTTGCCAAAATCTTCTGGAGTGAGCAATACCAAAAAAGGTGTCAACAGTTTCTGGGTGTCTTCACAGAAAGAACAGTTTGCATCATGTTCTTTTAATTTCAGCATGAATGATTGGGCGGGTAAATCTAGAATTATTCTAAACGAGACTTCTTTACCTTGTTCACTATCAGGTATTTGTGGGGAATCATCCAAACCTTTTTCAGTCAATATCATTAACAAATCGGTTCCAATAAAGTGTAACATTTGGAGTTGAAACAATTTCTCTCTGAAATAAAGCACGGACGTTCTTATTATTTCGAGGAAGGGAGAAAAGCAGATTTTTCCAACTGGTGACTCAGCCACACTGGGGAGGGAGACAGCAGTACGGGAAGTCTACCAGCAGATCAAACAGCTATATCGTGCCTGATGGAATGGCGTCAAATACGATCGCGAATTCTTCGGCCGTAAAAGGAAGTTATATTGCTGATAAAAACTCACTGTAAGTGAAAAGTTGCCCCTCTCTAAAAAGCTGATCCACCAGCAGAATCTGATTAAGTACCCAATTCTCAAAAGAGAGTGTTTGTTTTTATATAATATATCTCTGTTATTCCAGATTAGGTATCTGGAGGTGGGAAGTTATGCTTAGATTAGACACCATGCTAAAAGGACTGTTGGGAAAGTGGACAGTTTTACAGGGAGTTTGTCTACATTATAGCTACAGCCCAAATAAAACTTAGACCACCGAAGTGAGAGAATATATAGGGGGAATAAAATTCAGATCGAGACAGCGGGTTTTTAAGAAATGCTTAGCCCAGTTAATCTTAAAAGTATTATTTAGAGTACTGAAGCCAAAAAGTTGAGCCCACCAGATTCATAATTATTCATGAAAACACTTCTTTTATATAATGAGTAAGTTTTCAGATTTTTCAGATGAAATCACAAAAGCTATCAAATCTTTCAAATGTTACTGTCCAGGTGTAAAGAGAGAGCTGCGTATGTGAGCCGGGATATCCCTTCAGCCTTGGTGAGTACACTCGGCCTTTTAGGATAAGTCCCTTTGCAACACGTTCAATTTGTTCTGAGTTTTTTTATGATTGGAGAAAAATTTACTGAAATCTCACTTTCTGATCTTTAGAGATAATAATGCCTAAGTATGTACTTCTTCCCTGATTGGAATGTTGCAAATAGGTGTATATTGCATCTCTTAAAGGTAGCAATTCACTTTATTAATATTTAGGCATAGACCGGAGGCCTCTGAGAACTGGTTAATTACTTGAATGGCGACAGGTACCTGGCTCGCATTTTTCAAAAAGATGGTGGTATCGTCAGCAAGCTGACTGATGATAATATCCCTACCCGCGACAGACATTCCTTGTACAACGCTGTTACCGACATGAGTTGAGAGAATTTGTGTACAAAGTAAGAACAGATAAGGGGAAATCGGACATCCCTGACGAATGCCACGTTTCAGATCAAATCTTGGGGAAGTTCCATTTTTCAGTTTGATAGAGCAGTTGCCATTAATATATAACGTCTTAATTGCTTTGCAGAAAAAATTCCCAAAACCAAATTTTTCTAAAGACCGAAAAATAAATTGGTGTTCTACTGTATCAAAGGCCTTATAGAAATCTAAGAAGAGGATGAAGCCATCTTCAGATATCAAGTCAGAGTAGTCAAGAATATCTAACTAGTCTAATTTGTTAGAGATGTGCCTGTCCCTCATGAGCCTGATGTGTCTCTTATAATTGTGTCAAGAGTTTCTTAATTCTCCTGGCAAACATCGAAGCATAATTTTGTAATCATTGTTTAGCAGACAGAGGGGTCTCCTATCAATAAGAAGCACGTCTTTCCTAGGTTTGGGGGAGCAATGTGATCAGCCTGAGGAGGCTAGGAGCAAGGGTATTATTCTCTATACTCTCCATAAAACCTGGAGTAAAAAGGGGCACAGTGATTGAGAACGCTTGTAAACTCTGCATTAGACCGTCGGTGCCGGGGGATTTATTGTTTTTGAGTAAAGTAATGGAATATCAGTGACTCTGTCATTGTAAGAGGGTGTCACAATAATCTCTGTCTGCCACATTAACTTTCTAACGTTATTTACAGAGTAGAAATTGGACGGAACTTCTCAATATTTTGGAGCGGGGGTTGTGGGGGGGGGGTGAGAGCGGGGGTGTTGCGGGAGCTCGTCTTGGTGTGGATGGGGGATTGCGGGGCGGGGGGGGGGGGGCGCGTTGTGCCTTGGTGGTCGGGTTGCGTGTGGGACGGGTGGGGGGTGTGGGGGGCTGTGGGGCGGGTGGTTGGGGGCCGGGGTGGGGGGTGGCTGGGATGGTGGGGCGGGGCGGGGGTTGCGCGGGTGCTGGTTGGGGTGGTGGGTGGTTGGGGTCTGGGGGTGTGCGGGTTGGGTGTGGGGGGGGGGTGTGGGGGGGGGGTGCGGGGGGGGTGGCTGTCGGGTTATGTGGTGTAGGGGGTGGGGGGACTGGGCTTCCCAGACGGGGGGCGGGCCTGGGGGCGGGGGCGGTTTTGTGGTTGGGTGGCTGGGGGGATTGGCATTGGGGCGGGGGGTTGGTCTGGTGCGTGGGGTCGGGGGTGGGGGGGGGGTTTGGGGGGTCGGTCGGGTTGTGTGGGGTGGTGGGTGGGGGTTTTTGGGGTGGGGGTGTGGCGTGGTGTGGTGTGGGGCGGGGTGGGGGCGTGGCGGTTGTGGTGTGGGGTGCTGAGCCTGGGTGGGGTGGGGTGGGGGGGGCTGGGGCCGGTGATGGTGGAGGTGGGCTGTGTGGCTGTGGAGCTGTGGGGGGGGGGTGTCCGTTTTGGGGCGGGGGTTTGGTGGCGGGGGTCGTGGGGTTGCGTGCTCTGCTGGGGTTGTGCGGGGGGGGATTGGTGTGGGTGGTGTGGGTGTGGTTGTTTGGGGGGTTTTTGGGGGGCGCCCCCCGTGGTGGGCGGTCGGGGCTGTTATAGATTGCTATAAAATGTTGAACAAAAGTTGAAAAAATTTAGCGTCATCAGTAATGATTCCATAATATTTATGTATGGATAGAATTAATTTTGGCACGGTATCTTTCAAGGCGGAAAAAATATGCAGAATTTTGCTCCCCTCCTCCACGCCTCTCTTCTAGACCTACAAAGGCTCCTCAGCTTTTTGTCGATATAAAGTCATCCAATTTGTTTTGAAGTTGCAAAAAGAAGTAATTTATCCTCTCTGAAACTTCGCCAGGGGGCTTTGAAAAATGAGGAAATTTTACTTAGACTTCTTCTTCTTTGCTCTTTTAGCTTTGGCAACAGAAGTTCCAGAATAATGTCTTAATTTTCCAGACTCAAACTTAAATAGTTCCCAGTTAGTGTTGTAGGATTTTTCTCCTAGCCTTGTTGGAAAAAAGAGTAATTAACTTATAATTTCAGTCTTAACCTTTTCATGCTGTAACAAGGAATGTTAACTTCCAGTAGCAAGGTTTTAGATGTATTAGATGCACTAATTGAATGTTTTATGAATTGCTCTATGGTCGTGAGGGGAGTGGCAGGATATTACTGTAACTTTCCTTTATCAATGATATGGATAACAGCCTAATCTAGCGAGAATGACTGGAACCTGACTATTCCTCCAAGCGAAGGAGCTGTCATCAGGAAATTTCCTCTCCTACATCTACAATGTTAAATCGACCCATAAGTGTTTTAAGGTTGTGCTGAGGGAGGAGGGGCCGCCTAGGGGGCCACCTGTCAACAGCATTATCTAAAGCAATGTTAAGTCTCACCAATTAAAAGAAGAGAGTTTGGGTATTTGAGAGCCAAAATGTAATTCTTTCTATAGAGTCAAGAACTTATCATTCTCAGCTGTTATTAACCGTAAAGGTTAATGACTATGATAGAAATATTGTCAACTCTAATTACAGTACAAAGGTAGTGTCCTAGGGAGTCACAGTCTGAGTGTAAGACATCACCAGTGAAAGTATTTTTAAGCGTGGTTACTCCAGCAGATCTCTCTGAGCCATGAGAGAACCAGATATCATTACCCCATTGAGACTTCCAGAAATTAATATCAGCAGATGTGGAATGACTCTCTTGAAAAAAACAAAAATCCGAATGAAGTTGTTTGGCAAATAGAAATAAGGCTTTCCTTTTACAAATCTGTCTTAGACCCCTGGCATTTAACGAAACAATAGATAAAGACAAAGTTATTAACAAACGTGAACAAGGAATAAACTAGAAAGTGATTAATAACCAGTTAAGAGTGTATGACTGGATAAGGGGACCGAGTGCTGCTTCTATAAGAAAAATAACGGTAAAGGGGAAAGGAAATAGTCCCGGCCAGCTCCTAAATACAGCACCCCTCAGCAGCTGCCTTGGGTATCAAACGGCCTTAAGAGGTAGAACGTATAACAGAAATGGCAGCAATTTAGTAAATTAAAGTGCTTTGTAACGTCTTAGTTACAGCACAACAAGAACTATAACATCACAATGTCAACTCTGAACGTAGTGCAAATCAGGCTATCACTGTATGTAGTGCAAATGAAACCAGTAGGGACTAGTGATATCAACCGGCAGGCGAGGTTGTTCTAGGGGGGAGGGGGACTTCTGACGTTGATAAATCCGCGCACTCCGATGAAGAGGGGTTTGCCCTCCTCCGAGCTTTTTATAACTGGCACCAGGTTGCTCCTTCGGTCTCGGTCTTCTGAGAGAGATCCTCCGCCAAATCTTAACCCGTTGTCACGCAGGTGTGGCGACGTCTGGCAGCTTTCCATACGGCGTTCTGCAGAAACGAGCGATGAACTGGATGATGAAGCCTCTGGGTTGTTTGTCATGTTGCCGCTGGCGCCAGCCGATGGACGGTGTCGATAGTATCAGCCAGCTGTTCCTCTCCTCCGGCAGAACAGCATTGACAGATCTCGAGGCCTCTTTCGTATGTTTTTTTTTCTGATTCTTCAACTCCGTAAAGTCTCAGGTTCCATTCCTGGAGTATCTTTCTAACTCCGAGACCCTTTGCTGACATGTGTCACTCGTTTTCTCTTTGCGCATTTTCCCTCAAGAGTACCACACTTTGCTCTTTACCTCTTTAATTTCTGCGCACACAAAGTCAATAGTCTTTTTAAGACCTTCAATTTGAGTGCATTAGCACTGACCATGCTTTCAATGTGTGTGACCGCGGTGTATCAGAGTCGAGAGGGTAGCTATGATCATTGGCGTTGGTTTGGTCAAACCCAGCTGTGTACATCATTTTTCGGAGCTGGCGACTTACTGGGAGTGACAGGTAGCGGTGGAAATTCAATGAAGTCTTAGCAGTGGTGAGAGACAGGGAATTGGAGGTATAATCGTGACAATTGTCAATTAGAGCGTTGGTAGCCTTGAGAGTAGCACTGCTAGCATCTGGAATTAGCTTCCGACCGGCGTTCTCTTGACCTCTTTTTCTTTCGCGTTGGTTCGACATATCTCGGTAGTTCGTCTTATGAGTGCTGTTATATTTATCAAAACAAGGTTCGGTGCTTGGCGAGAAAATATATTGAGTTTTACCGTTTCCAAAACTTTCGTTTGCAGAGCTCGGTAGAAAGCGTCTACTCACTCGGCCATCTTGGCACGCCCCACCTGGCTCATCTCCAACGAGCCTAGTTTGAGGCTTACACGTGGTGGAGCCGGCCGGCATGCACGTGGTGCAGCCGCTTCCTGGTTCTTCTTCTTCTTCCTGTTGGCTTTTTGTCTGCTAAATGTAATGGTGCGCCACCAGCTGGACCGGGGTGAAAACAAAAAACCATCAAACAAAAAAGACAAATAAATGACTTAATTAGTCCTGTGTTCCTCTGGAAGATAAATACATATTTAACCCTTGTGTCGCCCTCAGGGCCAATTTGACCCGTTTTTTATTTCTTTTGAATATCAGGAACTTGGCTTTCTGTCAACCAAATGGCCAAAAAAGAACATGGATGCCATGCAATGTTCTTCAGGTAAAATTAATGATTACTTTCACTTAATTTTGTGTGTTTTATTGAATTTTATGGCATTTAAAAAGAAAAAAGTGACCGAAACCTCGGACGATATGACAAAAAAAAAAGAGACAAAAAGCGCTGAAAAAAAAACAAGAAATTGTTTTTGTATAATGTAAAATATGATGTATAATGTAATTTAAAATAAAAAAATTAGGCTATGAATTTAAAAAAGCGTAGAAAAAACAGCTTAAAGACTGGAAAAAGCAAAAGATGACGTTGATGGGAAGACAACACAAGGGTTAAAACCCATTTTACCTGAGCTGCTTTGTAGAAGGTCCTCTAAGTTTAACCTCAACTGTTTTCCTTGCAATTGTGAGATTATTATTTGTCTTTCTTCCTGATATTTAGGACAGCGTAGTATTACATGCTCAACAAACTCTGGACTACCACAGAATACACAGTTGCCATCAGCATGCGTCTTCATTATTAACAAAGTAATATTTCATCTTGTGTGTCCAGACCTCAGTCTAGAAAATAGATTCTCCTCCTCCTTGCTTCTGTTCATATTTCTGCTCTTTCCCACTTTACTCTTGTTGAACTGTCTTCCAGTCTGCCCATTGTCCCATAATGCTTGCCATGTACCCTTGACTATGTTTTTAACCATGCTTTTATCTGTTAACTCATGTCCTACCTCACCTGTATGAGCTGGTACCCATACACAAGCTATCTGGGTTCCTGACTGTAACTGATTATTTGCAGCTTGTACTGTTTAAAACACAATATTCGGCCTTGATTTTGACTGAAAAGTGTTGACGTTGATCAAAGCTGAGCTGGAGTCTGAATCAGTCACTGCCTTCTTTGGCCCATTGACTTCCACCCAGCAGAGCAACCCACTGCTATCATCACTGATTCTTTTACCTATTGTAACTTTTAATTTTGGGATGACATAAGCAACCCCCATTCTTTTATCAGTCTGTTCAGATTCATCTGTATATAGTTATATCCTCGCTATACCTCTCCATTAAATAGCTCTGTACCCTATATTTGTCCATGCTAATTCCTTGCTTTTCTCCTAGAAACTCCAAATCAAATGGACAATTCTTTAAAAACCCATGGTGGAGCAGCTGGGAAAGGTACAGTACGGCTTATTTTGAATTCATTAAACCCCATTTCATTTACTTTATTGATCACCCAGCCAAAACTTCAGACTTGTGCATTTCCACGCTGTGCTTTAAAACAAATTGACTCATGTGATTTTTATTATGACTCCTCAAGTTTGCCCAATGCACAAGGACTAGCTGATCTCTTCTAAAGTGAAGAGGCGTTTCTCCCATCTCCACCTGGACAGCTGTCACTGGTGTAGTTTTGACAGCGCCACAGCACAATCTTAACGCTTGATTTAGGATCACACCCAACTGACTCAGCAGCTGCAGACTGCAGCTGTCCATAATCTAATGCCGACCTGATCAATCATGTGTAAATTATTCTTAGAGCAGGTCATGTTCCCCACTTCACTCCGCATAGACACCTCATTACACATGCATACAATGCAAATTACAGCCATATAGCCGTTATCACAGCTACAGAACTACAGTCTATTTGAAAGTATTGCCAAATTCAGTGGAGTAGTCCTGCTGCAGAGATGTAATCCATGACGTCTTCCACTATCTCAACTTGATATCAAGGGGGATTTAGCAAGGATCGCAATGTCATGTTCTGTATTTCCATTTTGAACAACTGTTCTCTTTCATTTTTGTATTGAAGACAATCCAAAAGTAATGTTGAACAGTTTGTTTCTCTTTGCAGGTTCCACAATGTCCATCCACATGCTTGCCCATCTTTGCCAGATCCCATGCAAGTCCACATTGGCCTAGTCTCAGCCTTGTCCTAATGAAGGTGTGTCTTCTGTGTCCACCCTGTTTTTGTAATTAAAAGTAATAGCGACCCCTCTTTTCATTTTCCCTCTGCCACACATGCTGTAACGTTTTCCTCAAAGATAGGCAGAGGATGTCTCACTCTGTGAGCCAAAACAATACAACAAGTACAAGTATTAACATATTAATCTGCAGTGACTCTTGAACTGGAAAGACTACTGAAACAAACTACTGAAACAAACAAAGCTTTATTGAAAATATTCAGATGTACAGAGATGGATGGGGATGTTTAAGTAAAGGAGCAATTCAAATTACAGATTATATCAAACTGATGTAACGTTACACACAGTCTCCGATCTGTTCAGGTCAGATGTGATGCACGGTGCTGACCGCCACAACGTCATCACAGTCCTCAGTCAAGCTCGACCTCAGCCCGGTTGGATGGAGCTGTTGCCATGGAGACGGGTAGGTCATTTCCTGTCAGAATACATTTTCAGTGTACATTTATATGCAGTGTACATTTATATGCAGTGTACATTTTATTAGTCTCACATTGCCAGCTCTATCTACACAGTGCTATGGGAGTAAAGTCTGGATACACCCAAGGTGCTTTCTGGGATAGGAGAAAAAAAAAAACACTCTGGGTTGTTTCCATTTCTTTTAACCAATCAGAATCGTCTTGGGTGCAGCGACAGCGGCTCTGCAGAATAGTCTCAGGAAGGAACTTGTTTTGGTGAAACATTTGCTCCGCGCAGAAGAAAACTCTACATCCAATATTACATGAAGTTAACTGTCGACACAATACAGTAGCAAGAGCTTTAAATCAGCTGATGCATGGTTACACCTCATTATCTCTCACCAGTGGTTCTCCGTGTGGACCTTGTCCACAGCAATCAAACCAATCAGTCCCAAAACATTCCAGTTAGAGAGGAAAAAAACGTGAACATATTCTTTGTAAATCTTTACAACCATTTCCTGCTTGTTGCACCATCCAGATTTTCTTCAAAACTTGATATTTTCAGCGTGTAGCTTGCTAGCCCGGAGTTAATGGTTGTTTACTGTATCAAAACGATTTTGAGAACGGTAACACGCAGAGAAGGAAAAGTGAGTGATGAAGTTTGACATCCGGCTATATCCTGGATATGTACTTTACTTTGATCCTGACTAACATGTTATAAACAGTATTAAAACAAGCTCAATTTACCTGTGGGCCTGCGTCGATATAAAGAAACCATGAGGAAAGTGGAGATGCAATACGGACTGAACACCACCAGGTGGCACACCAGTCTGAACACAAGGAGGTGGTGGTGGTCTGAGGTCGGGGTCTCTGAGGTCGGGGGCGGGTGCAGGTCTGTGCCAGAGGGAGGGGCCGTGGACGTGGGTTTACCTGTAGACAGAATCACACCTGGTGAAAATCTGGATGAATTAACTCCTGAAACCAGGTGGGGCAAACACACCGCAACTTAATGAAACACCTTTATAAATTTGAGTATCACCTGTGACCTGAGCCCTTAAAGTAGACACACACACACACACACACTGAAAGCTGTAAGTCTTCTGGTAGCTGTGCAAGAGAGATCTCAATCATTCTCAATCAGCAGAGACGGAGAGTTTGAGTAAGCTGTCAATGAGCATAGGAGCAGGAGCAACTTTTGTTATGTATTCTGATTCATTATTTTGTCATTTTGACTGTATGCCCCCTACCCCCCAGGTTGCCTGCGAGCTTCTCCTGACTATACGGTAATTCCTCTACTATGCAACAGTGAGTTGCGTGGTTATGACACAATCGTTAGCCTATTTTTTATAAAAATGTCTGCTACTGAGCCATAACGTGAGCTACAAGGTAATGGAGCCTTTTATGCATTGTTGTGTTTCTATTGAAATAAACAACGGACAAATAGAGTCTTTAAACGCTTCAGATGTAAAGTTATTCCAAAATGGCTCCAAAGGAAGTACACTTTGCGGAGGCTCGCTTACCCCCTTGGATCGAACATGCCCCGGCTCTCTCTCTGCAGGTGTTTTTTGTGTTGCATTTTTTTTGGGGGGGTTTGTGTGCTTTTCTTTTTGCATCGTTTCTATATTTGAACCGTGTTTGTGTATTTGGTTGTGTTTGGACATTTTCTTAATGTGCTTGCGTATTGTCTATTAGGTTGTGTTTCATTAAGTTGCGGTGCGTTGGCCCCCGTCGGCCACACCGTACACGGTAACTTCCTCACCTGTGACGGAGACCCAGCTGGATGGAGATTCTCCAACACCGCTGATGCTGCACTTGTAGAGGCCTTCATCAGACCTGGAAGCACCGCTGATGTTCATGTGCCTGGCAGCCTCAGTCCTGATGAAGGAGCCATCTCTGTAGAAAGCAGCCGGGTGGTTGGAGGACATCTTTGTTTTACAGTGCAGGGTGACATCATGTCCCTCCATCACAGGGGAGACAGGACTCTCCAGGATCACTGGTCCACCTGAACACAGAAGAAAAAAGCCTGGGGTTGAGCTTTGTGATGTCAAATTCTTGATTAACTTCAACGTCATTAAGCAACCTCATAGTGACCAGACATGTTGAACATGACATCTTTGCCATCACAACTAGAGTGCGGATCGGGCCGGATTTTTCTGTCCGAGCCCGGCCCGCGTCCGACAGAGCAGTAACCGAACCCGACCCGAGCCCGACACAGTTAAAATCGCATTTGTTTCTCATACTAATGACACATGTACATTTGTTTGTGTGAAGCTTTTATTAACCAATCGTAGGAAGGCATTGGGAAATGTCAACAGATGAGCGCATCAATGCACACGGGGCAACAAGCTCCATTACCTCCATAATAAGCTGTTTTAAATTCAAAATGTTCAACGCCTTATCGCGCTGATGTGACCGAGCCCGACCCGAACCCGAGCATCCTTTCTAAACATCTGTTCCAACCCGGCCCGGCCCGTCGGGTACTGTCGGGTCCCGTCGGGCTCGGGTCGGGTATCCATCCTCTAATCACAACACAATTATCAACATCAGAGGCATAGACATCATCATCACCATCATCATGAACACAAACCACACCAAATCATCACCTAAACTACACACTGCGCCAAGTGAGTTAGGACTCACAACCTCCTCCCATGGCCTGTGTGCAGAGGTCAAATGGCTGTGGAAAATAAATAATAAAATTCTGTCCAATAAACAAGCGACCGCATGAGGTGTCTTTACAGTGTTTGGTGCGTTTGACAAAGTGTAGTTTGAGAGGGAACCAAACCAAATGAAGAATGTTAACAATGCTGCAACTTCAGCCCTGAATCGCACCGAGTCCAACGAGTTATAGGTGTGAAAGAGCCCTTAAAATAGAGGAATGGTGTTACTGTTTAGTTTCTTGTTGTGCGGTGAACATGTCAGCCTGTACTTTAACAGATTTGACTCTGCCTCCTCACCTCCCTCTTCACACCCCCCAGCCCCCTCTTTCACACCTCCCCTGGCCTTCTCCTCCTCCCCCCCTCCCTCCTCAGCCTGCCACCTTCAACGACCCACTACAAAGGAACCCAACACCCGCTCCCTCCCCCCTCTCCCGCCATCAGTTCACCACCCCCCTCTCCCCCTCCCTGAGACCCTCACCTCCCCTCCACACACACCCAGTCATCCTCCACTCACTTCTCCATAACAGGTGATCAGGTGGAAGTCAACTGAAGAAGATCAAGGCAAGGAAGGCCCCAGGCCCGGGGGCGGCTCCGCCCAGGTCTTCCTCAGGGACTGTGTGACCAGCTCTGTGGGGTGATTCCCAGGCATGATTCAACATTGAGCCTGAGCCTGGAGAAGGTCCCAGCCCTGTGGAAGACCTCCTGTGTGGTTCCAGTACCGAAGTCGCCGCGCACCAAAGAGCCTAACCACTTCAGGCCTGTTGCCCTGACTTCTCACCTGCTGAAGACCATGGAGAGGATCATCCTGCGTCACCTTCGACCCCTGGTGGGCACACAGCT
>NC_045741.1:33483931-33487186 GCF_008692095.1 Etheostoma spectabile
CTGCTGAGGAGACTCAGGTCCTTTGGAGTGTGCAGGACTCTCCTCAGGACCTTCTATGGGTCTGTGGTGGCATCTGCCATCCTCTATGCTGTGGTCTGCTGGAGGGGGGGCAGCTCGGACCGGGACGGGAGCAGACTCAATAGACTGATCAGGAGAGCAAGCTCTGTCCTGGACCCTCCTCTGGACCCCATAGAGAAAGTAGGGGAGAGGAGGATGTTAGCCAAGCTGACATCCATTTGAACGTGGTTTGTGTATTTGGTCTGTTGCTTGGCACATTTTCTAATGTGCTTGCGTAGTCTATTAGGTTGTGTTCATTAATGTGCGGTGCGTTGGCCCCCGTCTGGCCACGAGACACGGTAACTCTCACTCTGTGACGGAGACCCAGCGATGGAGATTCATCAAACACCGCGATGCTGCATTGTAGAGGCTCATCCGACTGGAAGCACCCTGAGTTTCTTGTGCGGCCAGCCTCGTCCTGATGAAGGTAGCCATCTCTGTAGAAAGCAGCTGCAGGTGGATTGGCGGAAACTGTTGTTACTGCAAGCGGAGGACATCGAGTCCATCCATCACAGGGAGACAGGACTCTCCAGATCACGGTACACCTGAACAAAAACGAAAAGAACAAAACCTGGGTTGAGCTTTGTGATGTCAAATTCATGATTAATTACAAGGATCATTAAGAACCTCTAGTGACAGGACATGTGATACATGGACATCTTTGCCATCACCTGAGAGCTGCGGATCGGGCGGATTTTTCTGTCGAGCCACGGCCCCGTCGACAGACAGTAACGAAACCGTACCCGAGCCCAGACACAGTTATAAATCAGCATTTGGTTTCTCTAATACTAATGACACATGATACATTTGTTTGGGGTGACAGCTTTTATTGAACCAATCGTAGGAAGGCATTGGGAAAATGCTCAACAGATGAGCGCATCAAGCAACGGGACAAACAAGCTCCATTACCTCCATATAAGTGTTTTAAATTCAAAATGTTCAACGCTTATCGCGCTGATGGACGAGAACGACCCGAACCCGAGCATCCTTTTAAAACCATCGTGTCCAACCGCGCCGCGCGGGTACTGTCGGGTCCCGTCGGGCTCGGGTGGGTATCCTCCTACTAATCACATACACAAATTATCCAACATCAGAGGCAAGGACATCATCTCCACCATCATAATGAACACAAACCAGCAACCATATATCACCTAAACTACACAACTGCCGCCAACTGAGTTAGGACTTCACACACCTCCTCCATGGCCTGTGGTGCAAGGTTCAACAGGCTGGGAAAATTAAATACTAAATTCTGTCCAATAAAAAGAAACAAGGACCCGCCCTGAGGTGGTCTTTCTACGTGTTTGGTGCGTTTGACAAAGTGTGTTGGGAGGGAACCAAACCAATGAAGAATGTTAACAATGTGCTGCAACTTAGCCCTGAACGCACCGAGTCCACGAGTTATAGGTGTGAAAGAGCCCTTAAAATAGAGGAATGGTTTACTGTTAGTTTTCGTGTGTGCGGTGAACATGTCAGCCCGTACTTTAACAGATTTGACTCTGCACTCTCACCTACCTCTTCACACCCCCACGCCCCCTCGTTTCACACCTCCCCTGGCCTTCTCTCCTCCCCCCCTCACCCTCTCAGCCTGCACCTTCAACGACCCACATCAACAAGGAGCAACAGCCCGTCTCCCCCTCCTCCCGCTCATCAGTTCACCCCCCCCCTCTACCCCTCCCTGAGACCCTCACCTCCCACCATCCACACAACCACCAGTCATCCTCCACTCACTTCTCCAAAACAGGTGATAGGTGGAAGTCAAAACTGAGAGATCAAGGCAGAAGGCCCAGGCCTCCGGGCGGCATCAGCCAGTCTCCTAGAGGACTGGGCTGAAGCTTGTGTGTGTTCAGGCACTTATTAACCTGAGCCTGAGCCTGGAGAAGTCCCAGCCCTGTGGAAGACATCCTGTGTGGTTCCCGTACCGAAGTCGCCCGCGACCAAAGAGCCTAAAAACTTCAGGCCTGTTGCCCTGGACTTCTACCTGCTGAAGACCATGGAGAGGATAATCCTGCGTACCTTCGACCCTGGTGGGCCACACGCGGGCCCCTGCAGTTTTTACCAGATCTGGGTGGGACGTGAGCGACGCAGTGACTACCTGCTGACAGACGGCTGCTCCATGGGGACAGCGGGGTGAGCACTGTGAGGTCACATGTTCTTGACATTCTCCAGTGTTTTAACAAACATCCACGCCTCGCCGCTCAGAGGTAGATGGAGAGTGCTGGAGTGACCAACACCTGGCTGCATGGACTACGGACTACCTCACAACAGACCACAGTATGTGAGGGTCCATAACACTGTGTGTATGAGGGTGCACTGCAGCACAGGTGACCCTCAGGGTACGGTGCTCTCCCCCTCCTTTTCACCCTCTACATTCGGACTTCAAACACAACCAACCACTGGCACATCCAGAAGTTCTCTGAGGACACAGCGTTGTGGGGTGTGTCTCTGAGGGAACGATCTGGAATACAGGTCGGTTTACAAGGACTTTGTCAGCTGGTGTGAGCTCAACCAGCTCCCAGCTTAACACAGCAAGACAAAGGAGATGTATGAGACTCAGAGAGAAAACATCCCTTTCACCGGTGAGACATCCAGGTGATCGGACATTGAGATAGTGGAGAGCTACAAATTCCTGGGTGTTCACCTGAACAAAACCTGAATGGATACCCACACAATGCGCTCTACAAAGGGCCAGAGTCGCCTCATCTGCTGAGGGAGACTAGGTCCTTGGAGTGTGCAGGATCTTAGGAACCTTCTATGGGTCTGTTGTGGCATCTGCCATCCTTATGCTGTGGTCTGCTGGAGGGGGGGCAGCTCGCGAACGGGACGGGAGCAGACTCAATAGACTGACAGGAGAGCAAGCTTGTCCTGGACCATCTTGGACCCATAGAGAAAGTAGGGGAGAGGAGGGGTGTTAGCCAAGTGACATTCCATCATGGACAACACCGCACCCCTACATGAAACTGTGGGGTCCCTGCGAGCTCTTTCAAAGCAGCCAGAATGACCTACCCCCCCCCCCCTCTACATGACCTGTGGGGTCCCTGAGCAGCTCCTTCCAGCCAGCAGACGATACCCCGTGGTAAGGAAGGAGAGGGGTACCGCAGGTCCTCATCCGGTCTCTGTCAGACTTACAACCCCTGCACTACCTGATAATGTGTAGTTTCTCTTCCGTTTTTATTTAATCCACACCATCCCTGGATA
>NC_045741.1:33487211-33487450 GCF_008692095.1 Etheostoma spectabile
ATATCTTTATCTGTATTTATATTTTTTGATAACAAGTACTTAATTTT
Source organism: Etheostoma spectabile (assembly GCF_008692095.1). Taxonomy (NCBI): domain Eukaryota; kingdom Metazoa; phylum Chordata; class Actinopteri; order Perciformes; family Percidae; genus Etheostoma; species Etheostoma spectabile. The sequence continues at coordinate 33,487,259 of NC_045741.1, forward strand.
TACATATTATTTTACATATTATTCATGGTCACTGGTGAATATAACTTATATTATGGTTACCCACTTTTGCTTTATAACTTTAATTACATATTCAGTTTAATTTTAAAGTCACTTACTTACACTGCAATATAGTTTTTTGTGCTATGGCAACCGCACTTTGCTTTACAAAACCTTTATTAGACGCCACTTTAC
>NC_045741.1:33487460-33487543 GCF_008692095.1 Etheostoma spectabile
CTTCTGCACATTGTCTATTGTTTGCCTGTCTTCTTGTGTTTACTTACTTTGCTGTTATTGTTGAGAATGCTACTGTAACTAAG
>NC_045741.1:33487553-33496296 GCF_008692095.1 Etheostoma spectabile
GCTGTGGGATAAATAAAGTATTATCTTATCTTATCTCTTACACACAGTGAGTGCTTGCATTTAGAATTTAAAAGACAGACTCATAGATTGATTGATGGATTAATTATCTGATCTTACCAGTGACAGTGATGTTGACGATGTTACTGGTTGCTCCCTGACTGGACTCACACCAGTAAACTCCACTGTCCGATGGGAAGATGTGGGTGATGACACAGGAAGAGCCATCAGATCTTCCCCAGTGGTCGCACTGAGTCATGGGTTCTTTTGTGGTGTTCCTCCTCAGAGTCCATCCAGCAGAGCTGTCGGCCTCCTTGCAGCTCAGAGACACAAACGTCCAGCTGAAGAACTGAGAGCTGCTGGGAGTTACAGTCAGAGAGGCTAGGGGGGGAGGGGTCGACATGATGCGGTGGTTAAAAATAAAATATCAATACGTTTTCACGTTTCACATCCCCTTGAATGATTGGACACGAGCGGCAGGATGTAGAACTGTGTGTGTGCAGGTTTGATAAATATCATTCTTCACACATTCACCAATTTGTTCTACACATGCTTTGATAAATGAGGCCTAGGGCAAAACCAACAACAATCTAAATTTGAACACTTGTAGTATACGTAGAAGTAAGAAAGCCCCTTTTTACCACATGAAGTCTATCCCTTAAATGTTCAGGAACATGGGGTCATGTGTAAATGGGAACAAGAAACTATTATACTTGCAAACTGTTCTAACCAAATATTCAGGGAAATATTTGCCTCAAATTTTCCACCTCAAGGCCTGGCAACATTCCAGGGAAAAGGCCTGAAAGGCTGTTTTGGGAATACATGCAGTAACATTGCAGTTGGCCTGATGAAAGACACCCCCCTATGTTAAAATACAGGGGGCATAAGTATACACCCCCCTATGTTAAAACTCGTCAAGATCGACCTCAGCCCGTTGGAGGGCGGTTGCCATGGAGAAGGGTAGGTCATTTCCTGTCAGAAGACATTTCAGGGTACATTATCTGCAGGTGTACGTTTATATGCGGGTACATTTATTGCATCACGAGTTTGATATTCCGCACATGCCTCTATCTACACAGTGCTATGGGGAGTAAAGTCTGGGTACACCCAGGTGCTTTTCTGGATAGAGAAAAAAAAAACCCTCTGGTTGTTTTTCCATTTTCTTTTAAAAACCAATCGATCGTTTTGGGTGCGCGACAGCGGCTCTGCAGAATCGTCTCGAAGGACTTGTTGGTGAAAATTTGCTCCGCGCAGAAGAAACTTACATCCCATATTACAGAAGTCACTGTCGACACAATACGTAGCAAGAGCTTAATCAGCGGCATTGGTCTACACCGCCATGTATCTCTCCACCAGTTGGTTCTCCGTGGGACCTTGTCCAAGCAATCATAACCAATCAGTCCCAAAACATTCCAGTTAGAGGAAGAAAAAAACGTGAACATATTCTTTGTAATCTTTACAACCATTTCGCTTGTTTGCACCATCCAGTTTTCTTCAAAACTTGATATTTTCAGCAGCGTTGAGTTGCTAGCCCGGAGTTAATGGGGGTGACGTATCAAACCGATTTGAGAACGGTACACGCAGAGAAAGGAAAAGTGAGTGATGAAGTTTGACTCGGCTTATCCTGGATATTACTTTCTTGATCCTGACTAACATGTTTAAACAGTATTAAACAAGCTTAATTTACCTGGGGCCTGCGTCGATATAAAGAAACCATGAGGAAAGTGGGATGCAATACGGACTGAACACCACCAGGTGGCCCACACCAGTCTGAACACACATTAAGGTGGTGGTGGTCTGAGGTGGGGTTCTCTGAGGTCGGGGGCGGGTGCAGGTCTGTGCCAGAGGGAGGGGCCGGGACGTGGGGATACCTGTGACAGAATCACACCTGGTGGAAAATCTGGATGAATTAACTCCTGAAACCAGGTGGGGCAAACACACCGCAACTTAATGAAACACTTATAAATTTGAGTATCACCTGTGACCTGAGACCCTTAAAGTAGACACACACACACCACACACACTGAAAGCTGTAAGTCTTCGGGTAGCTGTGCAAGAGAGATCTCAATCCTCTCAATCAGACAGAGACGGAGAGTTTGAGTAAGATGTCAATGCGAATAGGAGCAGGAGCAACTTGTTATGTATTCTGGATTCATATTTGTCATTTTGACTGTATGCCCCCTACCCCCAGGTTGCCTTCGAGCTCTCTGACTATACGGTAATTCCTCTACTATGCAACACGTGAGTTGCGTGGTTATGACACAATCTTAGCCTTTTTTATAAAAAGTCTGCTACTGAGCCATAACGGTGAGCTACAGGGTAATGGAGCCTTTTATTGCATGTTGTGTTCTATTGAAATAAACCAAAACAAATAGAGTCTTTAAACGTTCAGATGTAAGTTATTCCAAAATGGGCTCCAAGGAAGTAACACTTTGCGGAGGTCGCGTTACCCCTTGGATCTCGAACATGCCCCGGCTCTCTCCTGCAGTGGTTTTTTGTGTGCATTTTTTTTGGGGGGTTTGTGTGCTTTTCTTTTTGCATCGTTCTATATTGACCGTTGTTTGTGTATTTGGTTGTGTTTGGACATTTTCTTAATGTGCTTGCGTATTGTTATTTAGGTTGTGTTTCATTAAGTTGCGGTGCGTTGGCCCCGTCGGCCACACGTACACGGTAACTTCCTCACCTGTGACGGGAGACCCAGCTGGATGGAGATTCTCCAACACCGCTGTGCAGCATTGTAGAGGCACTTATCAGACTGGAAGCACCGCTGATGTTCTGTGCTGGCAGCCTCGTCTGATGAAGGAGCCATCTCTGTATGTAGAAGCAGCGGGTGGTTGGAGGACAACTTTGTTTTTTACAGTGCGGGTGACATCTGTCCTCCATCACAGGGAGACAGGACCTCTCAGGATCACTGCCACCTGAACACAGAAGAAAAAAAGCCGGGGTTGAGCTTGTGGATGTCAAATTCTTGATTAACTTCAAAGTCATTAAGAACTCAATAGTGACAGGACATTGTGAACATGACATCTTTGCCATCACAACTAGAGTGCGGATCGGGCCGGATTTTTCTGTCCGAGCCCGGCCCGCGACGACAGAGCAGTAACGAACCACCCGAGCGCCGACACAGTTAAAAGCATTTGTTTCTCATACTAATGACAATGTACATTTTGTTTGTGTGAACTTTTATTAACCAATAGTAGGAAGGCATTGGGAAATGTCAACAGATGAGCGCATCAATGCCACGGGGCCAAGCTCCATTACCCCCATAATAAGTGTTTTTAAATTCAAGGTTCAACGCCTATCGCGCTGATGTGACCGAGACCGACCCGAACCCGAGCATCCTTTAAAATCTGTCCAACCCGGCAGGCCGTCGGGTACTGTCGGGCTCCAGCGGCTCGGGTGGGTATCCTCCTCTAATCACAACACAATTTCAACATCAGAGGCATAGGACATCATCATGCACCTCAATATGAACACAAACCAACACCATAATAATCACCTAAACTACACAATGCGCCATATGAGTTAGGACTCACAACCTCCTCCATGGCCTGTGTGCAGGTGGTCAAAGGCTGTGGAAAATAAATACAAATTCTGTCCAATAAAAAAGCGACCGCCATGAGGTGTCTTTCAGTGTTTGGTGCGTTGACAAGTGTAGTTGGAGGGAACCAAACCAAATGACAGAATGTTACACAAGTGACTGCAACTCCGCCCTGAGCACCGAGTCCAACGATATAGGTGTGAAGAGCCCTAAAATAGAGGAAGGTGTTACTGTTAGTTCTTGGTGCGGTGAACAATGCAGCCTGTACTTAACAGATTGACTCTGCTCTCACCTAACATCTTCACACCCCCAGCCCCTCTTTACACCTCCTGGCCTTCTCCTCTCACACCTACATCCTCAGCCTGCCACTTCAACGACCCACATCAACAAGGAACCAACCGCTCTCCACCCTCTCCACGCTCATCAGTTCACCCACCACCCTCTACCCTCCTGAGACCCTCACCTCCACACAACCACACACCACCAGTCATCCTCAATCACTTCTCCATAACAGGTGATCAGGTGAGAAGTCAATGCAAGAGATCAAGGCAAGGAGGCCAGGCCCCGGGCGGCATTCAGCCCAGTCTCCTCAGGGGACTGTGCTGACCAGCTCTGTGGTTGTCAGGCATATGTCACCTGAGCCGAGCTGGAGAAGTCCCAGCCTGTGGAAGACTCCTGTGTGGTCCGTACCGAAGCCCGCGCACCAAAGACCTAACACTTCAGGCCGTTGCCCTGACTTCTACCTGCCTGAAGACATGAGAGGATCACCTGCTCGTACACCTTCGCCACCCTGGTGGGCACACCAGTGGACCCCTGCAGTTTGCTTACAGTCTGGGATTGGCATGCGCTGGCGAGCAGTGACTACACTGCTGCACAGAGCGCTCACCTGGGGCCGGGAGACTGTGAGAGCATGGTTTCTTGAATTCTCCGTGTTTAACAACCATCCAGCCGCTGCTCAGAGGAAGATGGAAGAGTGCTGGAGTGCGACCAACACCGGGCTGCATGGACTACGGAATACTCTACACACAGACCCAGTATGTGAGGCTCCATACTGTGTGTATGATGGGCACATGCAGCACAGGTGCCCTCAGGGTTCGGTGCTCTCCCCTTCCTTTTCACCTCTACACCTCGGGACTTTCACCCCAAACACCACCCACTTGCCACACCACGAAGTTCTCAGACACAGCCGTTGTGGGTTGTGTTCATGAGGGAACGATCGGAATACGGTCGGTTATCAAGGACTTTGTCAGCTGGTGTGAGCTCAACCAGCTCCCAGCTTAACACAGCAAGACAACGGAGATGATAGTCGATCAGGAGGAAAACATCCCCTTTCACCGGTGAGCATCCAGGGATCGGACATTGTGATTAGTGGAGAGCTACAAATTCACTGGGTGTTCACCTGAACAATAAACTGACGGACTACCACACCAATGCGCTTCTACAAAGGGCCAGAGTCGCTCATCTGCTGAGGAGACTCAGGTCCTTGGGGGTGTCAGGACTCTCGCAGGACCTTCTATGGGTCTGTGGTGGCATCTGCCATCCTCTATGCTGTGGTCTGCTGGAGGGGGGGCAGCTGAGACGGGACGGGAGCAGACTCAATAGACTGATCGAGGCAAGCTCTGTCATGACCATCTATCTGGACCCCATAGAGAAAGTAGGGGAGAGAGGAGGAGTTAGCCAAGTGAATCCATCATGGACAACACCTCGCACCCCTACATGACACGGTGGGGTCCCTGAGCAGACTTCAGCAGCAGATGTTCCTCCCCCCCCCCTCTACATGACTCTGTGGGGTCCCTGAGCAGCTCTTCAGCAGCAGACTGATACCCCGTGTCAAGAGGAGAGGGTACCGCAGGTCCTTCATCCCGGTCTCTGTCAGACTACACACACCGGCACTACATAAATGTTGTAGTTTCTCTCTGTTTTATTTAATCTCACACATCCCTGTATCTTTATCTGTATATTATTTTTTGATAACAAGTACTATTGTACATATATTTACAATTATTCATGGTCACTGGTGAATATAACTATATTATTGGGTTACCCACTTTGCTTATAACTTAATACATATTCAGTTTAATTTTAAAGTACTTACTTACACGCAATACGTTTTTTGTGCTATGGCAACCGCACTTTGCTTTACAAAACCTTTATAGGACGCCACTTTACTCAGGCTACCTTCTGCACACTGTCTATTGTTTGCCTGTTCTTGTGTTTATACTTTGCTTTTATGTTGAGAATGCTACTGACTAAGGAATTTCCCCGCTGTGGGATAAATAAGTATATCTCTTATACTCTTCAACACAGTGAGTGCTGGCATTAGAATTTAAAAGACAGACTCATAGATGATTGATGGATTTAATTATCGATCTTACCAGTGACCGTGATGTTGCCGAGTTATGGTGTGCTCCGGACTGGACTCACACCAGTAAACTCACATGTCCGAGGGAAGATGTGGGTGATGACACAGGAAGAAGTCATAGATCTTCCCCAGTGGTCGCATGAGTCATGGGTTTTTTGTGGTGTTCCTCCTCAGAGTCATCAGCAGAGCTGTCGGCCTCCTTGCAGCTCAGGACACAACGTCAGCTGAAGAACTGAGAGCGCTGGGAGTTACAGTCAGAGAGGCTAGGGGGAGGGGTCGACATGATGCGGTGGTTAAAAATAAAATATCATACGTTTTCACGTTTCACATCCCCTTGAATGATTGGACACGAGCGGCAGGATGTGAACTGTGTGTGTGCGGTTGATAATATCTCTTCACACATCCCCCAATTTGGTCTACACATGCTTTGATAAATGAGGCCTAGGGCAAAACCAACAACAATCTAAATTTGAACACTTGTAGATACGTAGAAGTAGAAGGAAAGCCCCTTTTTACCACATGAAGTCTACCCTTAAATGTCAGGAACAGGGGTATGTGTAAATGGGAACAAGAAAAATATTATACTGCAAAATGTTCTAACCAAATATTCAGGGAAATATTTGCCTCCAAATTCCACCTCAAGGCCTGGCAACATCCAGGGAAAAGGCCTGAAAAGCTGTGTTTGGGAATACATGCAGTAACATTGCAGTGGCTGAGAAAGACACCCCCTATGTTAAAACAGGGCATAAGTTACACCCCTACTGTAAAATACAGGGGGCATAAGTATACACCCCCTCGTTAAAAACAGGGCTAAGTCACCCCCTATGTTAAAATACAGGGGCATAGTATACAGCCTAGTAAACTAAGGGCAGTACACCCCCTATGTAAATACAGGGGCATAAGTATAACCCCTATGTTAAAATACAGGGGGCATAAGTATACACCCCCTATGTTAAAATACAGGGGCATACAGTATACACCACCTATGTTAAAATACAGGGGCATAAGTATACCCCCCTATGTAAATCAGGGGCATAGTATACCCCCCTAGTTAAATACAGGGGCATAAGTATACCCCCCTATGTTAAAATACAGGGGCATAAGTATACACCCTATGGTTAAATACAGGGGACGGCCCCCATAAGGCATATACACCCCCTATGTTAAAATACAGGGGCATCAGGTATATACACCCCCCTATGTTAAAATACAGGGGCATAAGTTACACCCCCTATGTTAAAATACAGGGGCATAAGATAACCCCCTATGTAAAATAAAGGGGCATAAGTATACACCCCCCTATGTTAAATACAGGGGCATAAGTATACAACCCCCCTAGTAAAATACAGGGGATAAGTTACACCCCTATGTTAAAATACAGGGGCATAAGTTATACAACCCCTATGTTAAAATACAGGGGCTAAGTATACACCCCCCTATGTTAAAATACAGGGGGGCATAAGTATACACCCCCTATGTTAAAATACAGGGGCATAAGTATAACCACCCTATGTAAAATACGGGCATAAGTATTACACGCCCCTATGTTAAAATACAGGGGCGATCAAGTATACACCCCCCCTATGTTAAAATACAGGGGCCTAAGAGACACCCCCATGTTAAAATACAGGGGCATAAGTATACACCCCCTATGTTAAAATCCAGGGGCATACGGATACACCCCCTATGTTAAAATACAGGGGCATAAGTATACACCCCACTAGTTAAAATTACAGGGGCATAAGTATACACCACTCTGTTAAATAGAGGGCATAAGTATACACCCCCATGTAAAATACAGGGGCTAAGTATACACCCCTATGTGTAAAATACAGGGGGCATAAGTAACACCCCCCTAGTAAATAACAGGGGCAGTATACACCCCCTATGTTATACAAAATACAGGGGCATAGTATACACCCCCCTATGTAAAATCAGGGGCATAGTATAACCCCCTATGTTAAAATACAGGGGCATAAGTATACACCCATGTAATAATAGGGGCTAAGTAACCCCCCTATGTTAAATCAGGGGCATAAGTATACACCCCATGTATTAAATACAGGGGGATCATAAGTATACACCCCTCCTATGTTAAAAATACAGGGGGGATAAGTATCCACCCCCCTATGTTAACAGGGGCATAGTAATACACCCCTATTGGTAAAATACAGGGCATAATAGTATCCCCCCGATGTTAAATACAGGGGCATAAGTATACACCCCCTATGTAAAATACAGGGGACTAAAGGTATACACCCCTATGTTAAAATACAGGGGCCTAAGTATCCCCCCTATGTTCAATTACAGGGGCATAAGTATACACCCCCTATGTTAAAATAAGGGGCATAAATATACACCCCTATGTTAAAATACAGGGCATAAGTATACACCCCCTATGTAAAATACAGGGGGATAAGTATACACCCCCTATGTTAAAATAAGGGGCCATAGTATACCCCCCCTATGATAAAATACAAGGGGCCATAGTAGTACACCAACCCTATGTTAAATGCAGGGGATAAGTTACACCCCTATGTTAAAATACAGGGGCATAAGTATACACCCCCCTATTGTTAAAATGCGGGCGACAAGTATACACCCCCTATGGTAAAATACAGGGGGTATAAGTATACACCCCCTATGTATAAATAATACAGGGGGCATAAGTATACACCCCACTATGTTAAAATACAGGGGCATAAGATACACCCCCCCATGTTAAATACAGGGGGCATAAGTATACACCCCACCTATGTTAAAATACAGGGGATAAGAACACCCCTAGTTAAAATACAGGGGCATAAGTATACACCAGATGGTAAAATACAGGGGGCATAAGT
>NC_045741.1:33496321-33500639 GCF_008692095.1 Etheostoma spectabile
TAACATAAAGGGGCCAAGTAACACCCATATGTTTCAAATACAGGGGTGCATAAGTATACACCCCTCATGTTAAAATACTCAGGGGCAATAAATACACCCGCCCTATTGTTAAAATACAGGGGCTATAAGTATACACCCCCTCCATGTTAAAATCAGGGGCATAGTATAACACTGCCCCTAGTTAAAATACAGGGGCACAAGTATACACCCCCTATGTTAAAATACAGGGGCATAAGTATACAACACCTATGTAAATACAGGGGGCATCAGTATACCCCCCCCTATGTTAAAAGACAGGGGCATAGTTACACCCCCTATGTTAAAATACAGGGGCATCAGTATACACCCCCCTAGTTAAATACAGGGGCAGAAGTTATCACCCCCCTATGTTAAATACAGGGGCATAAGTATACACCCCCTATGTTAAAATACAGGGCATAAGTATACACCCCCCTATGTTAAAATACAGGGGCATAGGTATACACCCCCTATGTTAAAATATAAGGGGGCATAAGTATACACACCCATGTTAAAATACAGGGGCATAGTATCACCCCCCCTATGTTAAAATACAGGGGCATAAGTTACACCCCCTAGTTAAATCAGCGCATAAGTTCACCCCCTATGTTAAAATACAGGGGATAAGATACACAGCCCCTATGTTAAAATACAGGGGGCATAAGTATACAACCCCCTATGTTAAAATACAGGGCAGAAGTTACACCCCCATGTTAAAATACAGGGGCATAAGTTACACCCCCTATGTTAAAATACAGGGGCAAAGTATACACACCCCTGATGTTAAATCAGGGGCATAAGTATACACCCCCTATGTTAAAATACAGGGGCATAAGTATACACCCCCCTATGTTAATACAGGGGCATCAAGTAACACCCCCCTATGTTAAAATACAGGGGCATAAGTATACACCCCCTATGTTAAAATACAGGGGCAAAGTATACACCACCCTATGTTAAAATCAGGGGCATAGGATACACCCCCTATGTTAAAATACAGGGGCATAAGTATACACCACCCTATGTTACAAACGGGGCATAGTATACACCCCCATGTTAAAATACAGGGGCATAAGTATACACCCCCCTATGTTAAAATACAGGGCAGTAGTTATACACCCCTATGTTAAATAAGGGCATAAGTTCTACAACCCCTATGTAAAATACAGGGGCATAAGTATACACCCCCCTATGTTAAAATAAGGGGCATAAGAGACACCCCCTATGTTAAATACAGGGGCATAGCTATACACCCCCTAGTTAAAATACAGGGGCATAGTATACACCCCCCCTATGTTAAATTTACGGGGTCATAAGTATACCCCCATGTTAAAATAACGGGGCATAAGTATACACCCCCCTATGTAAAATACAGGGGCTAAGTTACACCCCCTCATATGTTAAAATACAGGGGATAAGTATACAGCCTACTATGTTAAAAACAGGGGCAGAAGTATACACCCCCTATGTTAAATAACAGGGCTAAGTATACACCCCCTATGTTAAAATACAGGGGCATAAGTAATACACCCCCTATGTTAACAAAATACAGGGGCTAAGTATACACCCCCTATGTTAAATAAGAGGGGCCTAAGTATACACCCCTTATGTTAAAATACAGGGGTAATAAGTTCACCCCCCTATGTGTAAATACAGGGGCTATAGATACACCCCCTATTTAAAATACAGGGGGCATAAATATACCCCCCTATGTTAAATTACAGGGCATAAGTATACACCCCCTTATGTAAAATACACAGGGGCCATAAGTAACACCCCTATGTTAACAATATCAGAAATGGTTAGGGGAATAAGTATACACCCCCCTCATGTTACACCACAGCGACCACCCACCCCAAGACTATACACCCAAAGGCCGGTCCAAAGAACAATATGTTAAAGAAAGGGGGATAAGTTACACCCTATGTTAAAATACAGGGGCATAAGTACACCCCCTATGTTAAAAGCGGGCCAAGTATACACCCCCATATGTTAAAATACAGGGGGTAGGGCATAAGTATACAACCCCCCTATGTTAAATACAGGAACAAGTATAAACCCCCCTATGTTAAAATACAGGGCATAAGTATACACCCCCCTATGTTAAAATACAGGGGGCTAAAGATACCCCCCCTATGTTAAATACAGTGGCTAGAGATCACCCATGTAAATACAGGGGGCATAGATACACCCCCTTGTAAAACACAGGGGATAGTATACACCCCTATGTAAAATACAGGGCATAAGTATACCCCCCTAGTAAAATGCAGGGCATAAGTATACACCCCCCTATGTAAAAGCAGGGGCATAAAGAGGGTTAGCTGTTCTGTTCGATGTGATAGAAGAATTGAAACTAACCTTGGTTTGTTGTGCAGTTTAACACTGAGTGAGAACTAAAGAGAAATGGACACCAGGTTAGTTTGAGGTTTTACCTGCAACAAGACATCAGAGAAAGCTAACACAAGAGGATGTTAGTTACTGTTCTGCTGGGAACTGAGTGATAAAGTGTGCAGTGTTGTAGTTCACAGTTTAATGTCTAAAGCACAGAGACATGTTATTATAGGGACATGTTATTTTGTTACGAGACTCAGTTATCCATTCTGTCTATTGGGTGGAGTCACTCTCAAAAACACAAGAGAGTCAAAAAGGATAAGTGGAGTACGTCACTTTTTATACTCATAAAACACTGTTACTAATGGTTTCCTATACAGCATTTACCACTGTTTCACATGATCTAATGATGGCTATTTTGGACCACTAAACTGAACCCGATGATGGTGGAATTACGAAAAGTTAGTTATAAGTCTTACCGACTGCACCTTAGGAATCAACAATTGGACATTTTAAAATGCGTCCGAACATTATCAAATCATCTCAAAGTCACATTTTCATTGCAACCAATGTTTTTGAATGATTGGAAACTAGAAAAAGCAGACTGTGTCTACACACCAGCCTCAAAAGGCATGTAAAAACCAAACCGCAAAAATTGAATTAAATGACAGTATTCTAGTCCTTATTGCTAGACTGTAGGCCCAGACAGAAAACAACCAGGAGGATACTTACAGAGCAGCCACAGATACACCCCCCTATGTTAAAATGCAGGGGCATAAGTATACACCCCCCTATGTTAAAATGCAGGGGCATAAGAGAGGGTTAGCTGTTCTGTTAGATGTGATAGAAGAATTGAAACTAACCTTGGTTTGTTGTGCAGTTTAACACTGAGGTGAGAACTAAAGAGAAATGACACCCAGGTTAGTTTGAGGTTTTACCTGCAACAAGACATCAGAGAAAGCTAACACAAGCGGATGTTAGTTCTTGTTCTGCTGGGAACTGATGCTGCATAAAAGTGTGCAGTGTTGTGTACACCATGTTTAATGTCTAAAGCACAGAGACATGTTATTTATAGGACATTGTTATTTTGTTACGAGACTCCAGTTATCCATTCTGTCATATTGGTGAAGTCACTCTCAAAACACAAGAGAGTCAAAAAGGATAAGGTGGAGTCACCTTTTTATACTCATAAAACACTGTTTACTATGTTTCCTATACAGCATTTTACCACTGTTTTCACATGATCTAATGATGGCTATTTTGGACCACTAAACTGAACCCGATGATGGTGGAATTACAGAAAGTTAGTTTCATAAGTCTTACCGACTGCACCTTTAAGGAATCAACACACTTGGACATTTTTAAAATGCGTCCAGAACATTATCCAATCATCTCAAAGTCACATTTTCATGAACCAATGTATTTTGAATGATCTGGAAACTAGAAACAGCAGACTGTGTCTACACACAGCCTCAAAAGGCATGTAAAAACCAAACCGCAAATAATTGAATTAAATGACAGTATTCTAGTCCTTATTGCTAGACTGTAGGCCCAGACAGAAACCCACCCAGAGGATACTTACAGAGCAGCCACAGTCGAGGCGTTTTCTCCATCCTAACAATGGTGAAATGATACCTACTTGTTGATGAGAACTACTTTGATCAGCTCATGGGCACATCCTCCTTCCTCTGATGGTCGTAGCTAGTGTTGTGGTTTCTTTCACATGCAATGAGGGGGGGAGATATTTGAGTTTAGTTTCATTAAAGCAGATGCACGAGGCACCGGACCACCGAACCATAACATGAAGTAAAGAGACAGAGAAACTGAAATGTGGACATGAAAAAAGCAAAAACTGAAACCATAATGTAACTCAAAGTAAAGTTCTCATATGAAGTTTTTCTCTGGACAGATTGTGTGGGTGTGCGTGCGTATGTGTTGCCTTGCGTGCATGGTGTGTGTTGCCTTGCGT
>NC_045741.1:33500649-33502225 GCF_008692095.1 Etheostoma spectabile
TGTTGCCTTGCGTGCATGGTGTGTGTTGCCTTGCGTGCGTAATGTGTGTGTGGCTGTGTGGACCTCTGATCCTCTGAGGTACTGGCTCTGTGGTGACTATAAAAAATACCATGTGTGTCCAGATTAGTGTGAAGGGATGACATAACAATATTTTGAAGTTTAACTCCTTTATTAAGCAGTTACAGTGGAGTCACATAACAATGTACCAATTGTGCTGGTCCATTAAATAATTAATTACATTTTTCTTTACAGTAGAATATGATTCTTTTAAGTTTTAGATGTAGATCTAGTGTAACGTTTTAGGTAGGTTATTACAAATGTAACTTGTGCATGCAGTCACAAAGGAATACGTGTTTAAAAAAGATTTCAGATAAAATGTACCTTAATATATTTTATTTACTTTCAAATAAACACGTTACCAGGCTTTAGGTGGTTATTATGGTCACCAGCGGTTTACTTTTTCTCCTTAGGAAGCAATGACAAACAGTGAATAATCATACAGAGTGCACCTGTAGATGTAATGTATCATCAGAAACTGACTGCGGAGAGCGCTGTTGCACATCGTCTGCCCGTGCGTGGTAGGCAATGCAGGGCGAAGAAGAGAGCCTACGCAAACAGCGTAAACACTAATAATAGGCCTACGTTACATTCACAGCTAGTCGGTGGAACAGCTGTTTTTGGATCATCCGCGCGCGCACGGACCGGGGTAACAACATACAGCATGGGGGTGACGGGGTCCTGTCAGCTGTTTCTGCTGCTCGCTGTAAGTCTGGATCCCACCGCGGCGGTCTCAGACACGGGTAAGACCGGCACTAGGGGGACTTATGTGGATGTGTGTGTGGAGTGGGGACCCAGTGGATCTCTTTTTGAAAGCGCTCATGCTCCAGCATGTCACGCACCACATCGGTGAACTGAGGAAATCGCGCGCGCTCCTCGCCGCGAACCTTCGCTGAGATGACTTGATTTATATGTTAATTTAACTGTTAGTTAAACTGTTAGTTAAACTGTTAATCTGACTGTTTCTACTACTCGTCGCTCGGCACGTGTCCCCGCTGCCGGAGCATGGCCGCCGTGCCCTTTAAACCAGTCGTGGTTCTCCAAGGTCATGGTGAAAGTCAAAGTTTATTGCTATAGCGTATTTACCAACAGGCCCAGAGTGCTGTACGAATGTAGACAACATAAGATAAAAGCGTAATAAAAACCCCGTCTAAAACAGAATAGGCCGAAAATTAAATAAAACAGAGAACAGATGAAAACTTTACTCAAAACAATAACAACAAAATGGCACGTGTCAGCTGATGTTAAGAGCCAGTGCAGGAAGATGCGTTTTTAAAAGGGATTTAAAAGTCTCAATAGAGGAAGCTGCTCTAATGTTGAGAGGGAGACAGATCCACAGCTGAGAAGTTTTTGTTTTCCAACGTCATGATAACCCCGCCCCCACCAGCTGACGTCAGCGACGTGGGGTCAACATGAGGGCAACATGAGGGCAACATGAGGGACAACATGGGGACAACATGGGGACAACATGAGGGCAACATGAGGGACAACATGGGGACAACATGGGGACAACATGGGG
>NC_045741.1:33502250-33504320 GCF_008692095.1 Etheostoma spectabile
GTAACAGTCCGCTTCTTTTAGATCTACCCCTGGGTAAGAGTCCCGGCTTCTTTAAGAGCATCTACACCCCGGTAAGATTCCGGTTTCTTCTTTATTATCTACCCCCGGTACGAGTCCGGTTTCTTCCTTTGGGGAGATCTTACCCCGGGAGGTCCTGTTTCGTTAAGATCTACCCCGTAAAAGTCCGGTTCTTTAGGATCTACCCCTGGTAAGAGTCCGGATTCTTTAGATCTACCCCGTAAGAGTCCGGTTTCTTTGGGATCTACCCCGGTATGAGTCCGTTTCGTAAGAATCTACCCCCCGGTAAAAGTGCCGTTTTCTCTTTAGATCTACCCCGTAAGAGTCCGTGTCTTGTTAACACCTGCCTCCTTTAGTTTTCGTTGCATTGCAACTACAGTTGTTTTCCCCTTGGTCCCGGTTGTTTGGCGATGTCTCATCATCAACGCATCGATGCGCACAAAAAATTGGACGACCCAGCGAACGGTGCACTTAATTATAGAGCCATGACCGCAAAATGTTGAGCCTAAAAAACGTTGTGACATTGCTTTAGCATTTTTTAAATTTGTAACACTGGTGATCTGGATTTTGTATGACTTGATTGTGACTTCTATGTGAGCCCCTCATCATGTTCCTCATGTTGTCCTCATGTTGCCTCATGTTGTCTCATGTTGTCCCCATGTTGGTTTGCCCATGTTGGTCCCCATATTCCTGTTGTCCCCCTGTTGCCCTCATGTTTTCGGTGCCCTCATTGTTACCTCATGTTGCCTCATGTTGCCATCATGTTGCCTCATGTTTCCTCAAAAGATGATTCCCTCATGTGTCCCCTGTTCCCTCCTGTTTCTGTCATGTTTGTCCTCATGGTGTCGCCATGTTTGCCCTCTGTTGTCCTCATTTGCCCTCCTGTTGTCTTCATGTGCCCCATGTTTCCTCATGTTGCCTCATGGTGTCCTCAGGTTTCTTTCATGTTTGTCTCCTTGTTCCAAAAAAAATTCATGTTGTCACCATGTGGTCTTCACATGAGGACAACATGGGGACAACATGGGGACAACATGAGGACAACATGAGGGTTAAAACAACACGAAGGCTTGATGTGGCTAACATGTATTTTGTATGTTTCTTCTTTAGGATTACAGTGTCCATTAAATACATTGGACGCAGAAGTTGATGAGACTGTGATTCTGCCGTGTAGGACGACCCCCAAAATGGATGTTGTCAACAAAGTGGAGTGGGTGGTTAACGATACAGTCGACGTCTATTTGCTCCGTAATGGAAAACCTGAGTTGGACGATCAGGGGACGGACTTCAAAGAAATAACATCTCTTTTTGACGATGAGCTGTCTTCGGGGAATTGTTCTCTGCGTCTGAAAACCAAGATGTCTCACAGCGGAAGATACCGCTGCACTGTTAGAACTGCAAATAAGACAAAATCCTGTCATATATCCCTCACCGGTAAGTGAACTGCAATCTCTATAATGATGATGTTTTTTTTTTTTACAGTGCAGGCCAAAAGTTTAGACACACCTTCTCATTCAATGAGTTTCCTTTATTTTATTAAATAGTCATGAAAATAAAGGAAACGCATTGAATTAGGTGTGTTCAAACCTTTGGCCTGTACTGTAAGTGCACACAATCTGTTTTAACTAAGCTGTACTGGAAACAGCGTTTCTCCTGGCTTACCTTTGTCATAAATTTTTACTCCATGTTTTCTTGTTATGCAAACGACAGGTCTGGCTGCTCCGCTTGTCATTGGTCGGCTGTCAAAGAAGCGCTTGACGTGGGGCGTTTTTTTTTCTTTAAAGAAAAAGTTTATTCAACTTCAGAAAGACTCAAAAGGTGTGAACACACCACGGCTGTCTCTGACCGTGGCCTTTAGAGACACGGGGGCAACACGGGGGCAACTCGGGGGCAACATGGGGGCAACAAGGGGGCAACATGGGGCCAACAAGGGGCCAACATGGGGCCAACATGGGGCCAACATGGGGGAAACATGGGGGAAACATGGGGGAAACATGAGGCCAACATGGGGCCAACATGGGGGAAACATGGGGGAAACATGAGGCCAACATGGGG
>NC_045741.1:33504701-33506010 GCF_008692095.1 Etheostoma spectabile
ACATGGGGGAAACATGAGGCCAACATGGGGGAAACATGAGGCCAACATGGGGGCAACATGGGGGCAACACGGGGGCAACACGGGGCCAACATGAGACAAAATGTAATCTAAGATGTTACTGTATTCAAAGTGCAATATGGCATGAATGGTCTTTTTAGCGATGTGATTAATGCCTACTAGAGTTCGGCGGTAATATGGTATACGGTGGGGTCTTAATAATAGCAACGTATCAGTTTCAATACCGTAATTAAAAATAAATGCAGTGCACTCATATAGGAAACAAGGGGGGGATGGATTTTTTAATTAGTCACGGTAATACAGTATACCGCGGTGAAATTTGACGCTATCAAAATCAGGATCCCGCCCAACAATGATGCCTACTCTGATTTCCTCAGAACTCATCTGACTCTGAATCCTTCTTCTGTTTCCCGCAGTCCGTCCACGTAAAGGAAGCAACACCACTCCACTCACTCCATCAGACGGTATCAACACCACACACAACACCAACCCTCACCATGGCTCAGGAACTCCACCAGGTAACCCCGAGACCGTTAACCTGCTCCGTCACACAAGTCCCAGTGGGGGACATACTGTACATCATGATGTCACACACGTAGAGTATTAACCTGAGCCTGTCGGGGGGGGAAAACGGGCACTTTAATGGACGTTAATTCCAGGGGTGGGAATCCCCAGATATATCATTATGTCGCAATACCATATTATTGCAATATTCTGCGATACATTGCAATTCATAACCTTTTTTCCAACTTCTAATTTTTCCCAAATTCAAATGACGTCCCCAAAAAGAAACATTTCTCTGTTTGTTCATCTCACCTTAACCCGTTTGCGCCGGATGCTTCGTGACGACACATCTACCGCCGGTTACTGCGTTGCGCAACTCTGACCCTCCTGCCAGCTGCTGCGTGGCGCAGCATATCGTATTGGTCGGTCTTTCCATGACGCGTGCAGCAGAGAACGCATTGTCATTGGTTCAAAATACACCACTTGCTTGTCTTTGTTTATGAATGTTTTGAGCGGACGAGCGCGAAAACTAGCTCGCGGTGCGAAGTCATAGGATGGGTATTGACAGCGGGGCGGTGACCTGGGTGAAGATAGTGAGGAGTTTGGAGGAGAATTGTCTTCATCATATCTTCATCTCATCATCTTCATCATACACATCATACTCCCCTTCCTCTGTCGGATCCATCTTTCATCGCTCGTCCTCTCAAACATTCAATACACAAACGCACTGTTTTGCTGTTATTGACGTATTTTCAGCAAACTACTACCTTTTGCGTGGTCACTGGCT
>NC_045741.1:33506035-33506656 GCF_008692095.1 Etheostoma spectabile
TTAAATAGCCAACAAGACCCGCCTCATGTGTATTTGAACCAATGACAATGCGTTCTCTACGCTGCCGACTGCAGCGATCTCTCTTAACACCGGGCCGATGTCACAGGCTACGTCTCCATCCACGTGTCAAATTATCTGAAGTTCGGTAGAAAAACTCTATTATGTGAATAAATCTGGTGAAAGTGTGTTTCCATCCAACGGCTTTAAAGTGAATAGACACCTGTTGTGATGATGTTACATGTTTTGGGGTCAAATTGGTGTATCAGATTGATGTGAGACATTTGAAGGTGTTTCCATTTATTTTTGCACTGAATCGCAACATTCAACAACAACAAAGTGTTTCTAGACAAAATGGCTGCCGTCTACCATCACATGATCAATAGGGGACAGGTTGTAATAGTCTCATGTTCCAGCTGATAGGACATATCGAGCTATAATAAGAAAACAACCACGCTGTCAACATATCGCTATGGCGATGCAGATGCAACTTGTCTTTAATTGTCCCTCAGGCACCGCTGCAAGACTCTTTTTTAGAGACATGTCTCTCTGTCTGAGCGTCTTCCATTGACTCCCCAGGAAGTCCCACGGCTCGTCCTAACCTTTGTCGGCCATTTCCTTCAC
>NC_045741.1:33506666-33516019 GCF_008692095.1 Etheostoma spectabile
TAAATTAAATCCAGAAAGTCTCTCGTCTCCTCGTCCGTCCACCTACATCTGTCTTTGTTGCCCCCCCCCCCATGAGTGCAGACAGAGAGGAAATACTGGCGGAAATTAAAGAAAACTTCTTCTTCTTCCTTTTGTGGCAGGTTGCAACCATAAAACGACCTAAAACTTAATCACAATTCATTATTTGTTCAGTAAATAACGTTTCCATCGGCGTTTATCACATAAGACGAATATAATCAGGAGAAAATCTGATGAGACGAATGTATTTCCTTTGAGTCGATATTCATGAAATTCCATCTTATTTTACTGTTTTCCAGAAGACATTTTTTATTCAATATCACTTAATTCGGATAAAAACGTGTGGATGGAAACACAGCTACAGATTGTTGTTGTCGTCAGTCACTTTAACACATAAACACGGGAAAACAGGGTCCAGGTTGAAAAAAACAGTAGTTACCCTTGATCTCTCCTGCATCCTTCCAGGTGGTGGCGACAACTCCACTCTTCTTCCGGGTGGCATCGTTGGCATCGTCATCGGCGTCATCATCGGCATCGGCGTCATCATCGTCGTCATCCTTCTTGTGATCTGGAAGCGTAAAATGAGCTGTAAGCATTGTTTAATTTTTTAATTAATTAATATTTAATTAATAGGTAAACTGTCAAATTAGTGATCTGCTCTTCTCCGGCTCCTATTCCATCAATCTGCTTTTCTTATCATGGGCGACCTTTTGAATCTTCCTCAGCGGGATATGTTCTGCCCAGACATCTCAGTTCAACAGTAATTATTACATATTAAGCAAGTTACCACGTCATTGTGACTTTCAGTAGCTTTAGCCATACCTGAATTATGAAGCTGCCAATTTTGCCAATTCTTAGCTTTTCTTTCAGTCCGTTTTTAGTGTTAACCCTCATGTTGTCCTCATGTTGTCCTCATGTTGTCCCCATGTTGCCCCCATGTTGTCTTCATGTGTCCCATGTGTCCCAGGTTGTCCTACAGTTGTCCCATGTTGTCCCCCATGTTGTCCATGTGGCTTCATGTTGCCTCATGTTGTATCAGTTTTCTGTGTGTTTTTTATTTGTCTTCTCTTTTACCTAATGTTGTCCTCATGTTGTCTCATGTGTCACTCATGCTTGTCCCCAGTGTTGTCCTCTGTTGTCCTCATGGTGTCTATATCAATGTTCTTTTTAATTCCCAAAAACATGATGATTCCAACGCTCTTTGCCAAGTACAAATCTCTACTTTCTTAATTTTGGGTTATTCAATTTTATACGGCTTGAAAACAAATGGAGTGTTTTGAAATAGATTGAGGAAAGTGACATATTCCAGTCTGTGATATCATCAACATCCATTCCTTTAATTTTAGTCTCAATAATTCCTAATTTCTGCTTTTCTAACTCAAACATTAGGTATAATTTCCTATAAATGAGGTTTATTGACCATAAATTCCAAAAATAACTGTAAAACTAAAGTTAATAAGTTAGTGTTACGTAGTGTTAAACATCAAAAAAAGTGACAAACATAAAAAAAGCATCAAAAGTGTTGACAAATGGGACAAAAACGTAAGAAAAAGTGAAAAATATTGATAAAAAAGCCTCAATAAAAGTGTTAATTTTTGATTGGAAGAACACACAAGGGTGATAGAGGGTTTTCATGACGCGGCATCAGACCGGAGGTCGCCGTGTTGGAGGTACTCCGCATCACAACAATGCACAGGCACTGAAGTAGATCCCGAAGGTTGTACCAACGGGTCAGACCGAGATAAAACCTTTGGAATATTACCCAAAAGTTATTAAAAACCAGGGAGAGGAATGGCTGAGGTTATCAGAGGAAAGGAGGCGCTTGTCGTTGGCAAAGCTCAAACTCACTCAGGTGGTGTAGAGAGCAAACTGGGGCTCTATGAAATGAAAAAATACAAATACCTTGAGTATCGCAATGATGTCACACAGTTAAGGTTAGGTTGATTAAAGACGTTATTGCGTTACTTCACAACACAACAGTCGACCATTACTTGGTACTGCGTCTCCCCCCCCCCCCCCCCCCCCCCCCCCCACACCGTCTGGTTATAGGCCTCCTGACCTTCGTAGGATTTAAGGTCTGACGCTGTGTGTGGGCTCGGAGAGAAAAGCAGGTGGTTGACTATATTGGGATATGCAAATGAAGGAAGAATCACACAGGAACGGGTCGCCATGGATCTGAGACGAGGGAGCCGACTCGTAGGGATCTGCACCGCCAATAAACTGTAATTTCTCCAGATATCGCGCCTTTTCTTGTGGTCCAAGTCCGTCCCCACATGTCTTTGCATCTTGGACACTTTTCTGTTGTTTAGACTTAAAGTATCCAAAGTGCCGAATACTCCACGTACTGCGTTCACTTTACACCGAGTACCTCCAACATGGCCAGAACGTGACGTCGGTGAAGACCCTCCAAACATCGTCTGACTCGGGGAAAGCTAGGCTTCCACCATCATGCGTTGTCTTTGTGTGAGCGCTCCATGTTTGACATTCACAAAAATGTGAGTGATTGAAAAGGTTTGGAGCAAATAATCTGGTGTCTGAGCAGTGCTGGATGATGTGTTGATAGGAATCCGCTTGACACTGTTTCTTGATTATAAAAGGTTTATTACATCAAAGAATACAATATCAATACAAGCTCTGCAGAAGCTAGGAGAGTGTCTCTGCCAATGTAACACTCTGACTCCCAGCTCCTTCATCATGGTTTATATAGGGGGTCTCTGTCCAAAGGAATGCGGTTGAAAGTTCATGCTAGGAGCCCACAGATAGCGTAACCAATAGAGCTATCAATCATAGTCCCCTGGGGTCTTCTACCGGAGGTCCCCTTTCACCAAGTCTTCCACATCTGGTTCAACTCCGAGGCCCCTTCCTCTAAGATAAGCAACCTTTAGACCATTACATTTCATGGCTGCATTTCACTATCTGGTTTGAATTTGGTGATGTTGAGATATTACAAAACCTTTTTTCCCCTTTAGGAAGTTACACCCTTTATTGGATATTGATCTGGGCGTATCTTTTCATTTTGGTCAACAGTATCACATCTGAGAGGAAGTATCAAAGCGTTGTAGAGGTCATTGGACAGTAGACAACCTAAGCTAAACATTGGGAAGACTTTGCCTCTCCTCCACATCATTCCATCCTCTTCCTCTTTCAGCTGAAGGTTGTGACGGGATGCGTTCCTGGCCGTTCCCTTTCCCACGCCCTCTCTGCTGTCCCCCTGCTGGGGAAGCTGTTCGGCAGAGCGACCCAGATGATCCGGCGCCTCCCACGGAGGACCGAAGAACTGGAGACCAAGGTAAACCAGATGATTATGAGGGTGTAATGTTGGAGGGTATGGGAGCATAGTCTCATCAACCAAGCTGGAAGCTAGGGCTGGGTATCCTTCAAACATTTCCGGTTGTTAAAAAAGTTATTACCAAAAGACGACAGTTTTACTTGCAATGAGCCGATACGCTGCAAATGGGTTACAGAAGATCGACTGGATAACAACTGTTAGTCTTCACTCACACAATCCCCCTCCCACCTCTATGCCTCGAACAGCTGCCCTCTCAAATCTCATTAAAAGTCTACGTGAATTTTCAGTTCAATTTTATTTTTATCTCATTGCGCTTTCCATAAAGAGCAGGTCTAGACCGGACTCTGGGATGTTATTTATCTCCCAGGTCTTTCCATAAAGAGCAGGTCTAGACCAGGACTCTGGGATGTTATTTATCTCCCAGGTCTTTCCATAAAGAGCAGGTCTAGACCGGACTCTGGGATGTTATTTATCTCCCAGGTCTTTCATAAAGAGCAGGTCTAGACCGGACTCTGGGATGTTATTTATCTCCCAGGTCTTTCCATAAAGAGCAGGTCTAGACCGGACTCTGGGATGTTATTTATCTCCCAGGTCTTTCCATAAAGAGCAGGTCTAGACCAGGACTCTGGGATGTTATTTACAGAAACCTTTCAGTTCACCAACAGTTCACCAAGAGCAAGCACTAGGACACAGAGGCAAGGAAACACTTCCTTTAAGAGACAGAAACCTGGAGCAGAGGGGAGGAGAGGAGAGGACAGGAGAGGAGGAGAGGAGGGAGAGGAGAGGAGAGGACAGGAGAGGATTGCTGCATGTTGTTGTAGTTGTTACTCGTCTCCACTAGAGGGCAGCAGACGTCAAGGGTGGATGAGCCTCTTAATGCCCTCTTACCCGGGCTTCTTGGGCTTTTTTAGGTCTTTATCTGACAGGACATGTTAGACATGAAGGGGAGATAATACTTGGCAAAGAGCGTTGTGTGGAATCAATCATGTTATTTTGGGGAATTAAAAGAACATTGATATGGGATGGTGAGGGTTAAGACAACTCAAGGGTTAACATAAAGGCTTCAGTGAAGAGAACGGAGAGCATTAACACCTGTTTTACACCGTCTATGTCTAATACTCACAGAAGAAAGTAGCAGCGTTTGTGATGCAGTCAACTCGTAAAATTAAATGAGAATCAAAGTCATTATTTAAAAAAAACAAAAAAACAAAAATCTATCAGAAATATGGATTTCTTTCAACTAGATTGTCCAAACATAACATGGATGATTCCATATGTTCTTCAGGTAACATTAATGATTACTTTCATTGAATATTTTGGGTGTTTTATTTAATCTTATAGAATCTGAAATCTTTTTTTTCTTTTTTTAATGGTTTCAAAACCGTATCGGGACTAAACTCCACCCATCTGAGATCCACTCAACATCCTCTGATCTTAACTATCACTCAAAATAATTCATAATTTCTGATCATTTCTAACTTGACATAAATGAGGTTTGTTGACCATGAATACCCAGAATAAGTGTAAAACCTGTTATTAAACCAGCTCAGGTTTTTTTTTTTTTTTTTTGTGTCAAAAGCTGGAAAAAGTGAGAATTAAATCAGAAAAAGCGACAAAAAACTTTGGAAAAGCACAAAAAAATATTCATTTTCAATTTTGACCTGGAAGGACAAGTTCATGGTGAAAGGGGAGACAACACGAGGGTTAAAAGTGAGACAGAAGATCGTGTCCAGGGTTTAATGAGCTAGCCAAGGGACTGAGATCTCTTCACATTCAAAACTCTAAAAAATAAAAAGCCAACATGTGTTGTGTGCACGCTGGTCTTTGACCCAGAACCACAGCTGGTTTTGGAGACTGATGTGTGACTGATGATGAACTTTGGGGTTTCATTATCTGCATTTTAAACTATTTTTGCCGTTTCTTCCCACAGACAACAGAGCGAACGAGATTCAACTGGAAGACAGGATCGTGGACCCAAACCCTCCAGGAGATCCGTAGTCTTACGTCCAGTCTACGGCAAGTCTCCCAACGACTTTCTGAGGGATTCCACTGCCGACTAATGTTCAAAATCTGAATGAAACCCGGAGAGTCTCACTAGAGTCCAGATCTTTGATTGCTTTAAGGTCGTAAAACTCCGTTTGTCTTTTCCCTTCTGGAAACCAGACAAAATCAAACGTGTTTTAATATAAATTAAGTTTTAAGTCTTAATAGTGAAGTTAAAATCATGTGAACGTGGTCAACAACCAATGGGTGCTCATACAAACCACCTCCACCATCTGGCCCCCTCACGGCCCCTCAGATCCACCTAAGCCGGTCTCCTCTGCACCCACAAGTCCAAACTCCACAGTTTTGGGGATTGAGCCTTCTCCAGAGCAGATCCCAGGCTCTGGAACCCCCCTCCCCCAAGAGATTCTTGAGTCCCTCACTATCTTCCAGTCCCCCCTTAAGACCCATCTCTTAGCCTACCCACGCCCCCCCCTCCCTTCTCATCTGGTTTTATTTTATTTTATCCATTGTCCGTTGTTTTTAGTGTCTTCCTGCCCTGTAAAGTGGCTTTGAGTCGGTGAAAAGCGCGAGATAAATTCAATTTATTATTATTATTATTATTATTGTTCTCAAAGTCTGATCCAAGTCTCCTAGTGTATGTTAGGCTTTACCTTTAAATCACCTTCCAGGTAAACAAGCT
This sequence comes from Etheostoma spectabile, assembly GCF_008692095.1. Classification (NCBI taxonomy): domain Eukaryota; kingdom Metazoa; phylum Chordata; class Actinopteri; order Perciformes; family Percidae; genus Etheostoma; species Etheostoma spectabile. The sequence continues at coordinate 33,512,660 of NC_045741.1, forward strand.
CAGGTGAAGCTTGCTGCGCTGCCCTGTTATAACTGTGACAACAAAAACAGCTGTAGCCAATCATCCTCAGGGTCAGAAACAGGCTTATTTCAGGTTAGTTCTCACTCCGGCTGGGTGGTGTAAGCGGCAGCTACACCTCAATGAATGTTGGGCCCCTCCGCCCAGCGTTGGTGTTCACATACGATGAATCCGCCCGTCTGATTGCTGAGTGAAGCCGCCAACACGTGCTCCGCGATATCCAACTGCTCTGGCTTTTATTTTAACCCTTATGTTGTCTTCCCGTCAACCATGGAGACAAAAATGGTTTTTTTTAACACAATTTTCGCCTTTTATTGACATTTTTTAATCACTTTTCCAATGCTGTGGGTGCTTTTTTATGTTGTTTTTCAAAGTTATTTGATATTTCTAATGACGCCATGACAAAGGCAAAAACATTTGTCATTAAAAAAACTGAAAACGGGTCACAGTTGACCCGAGGACAACATGAGGGTTAATATTAGGGAGAGCGGTTGGATTAGTTCAACTTTGACCTCGATGCCAAAGACGTTTCAATGTGCAATTACTCCACCTCGCTGTCTTACCTCGGATCGTTAATAGGCGGCTTTGACCCTTGTGTTGTCTTCCCGTCCACCATGACCTTTTTGTCTTTCCGGGTCAAAATTTGGGCATTTTTTTTTCTATGCTTTTGACCCTTTTTAAAACGTTTTTGTCTAACTTGTTTTTCCATTTTATTTATTTGACATTATACCCTTAATTTTTGTTTAAAAAAAGAAAGAAGAAGAGAGCCTAAATTATGAATTATTTTGCCTGATGGTTAAGATCAGACGACGTATCGTCAGGATTCTTTAAATTTAAAAAGAATTTCAATTGCTACGAAACTGAATAAAAACAGCCCAAATTCAATGAAAGTAATCGTTAAATTTACCAAAGATCATGCATGTAACCATGTTATTTTTTTGGGCACTTCTGATTTTAAAAAACTTGGAAAACGGGTCATATTTGACCCCGAAGACAACACAAGGGTTAAAGGTCAAGCCAAGGTCATTTTACATGTAAAGTTAAAATGATGCAGAGGAGGGAATGTTTAAATGTTTTACAGAGAACTAGGGATGTCCCATTCACAAGTATTGGATCCGAGCCATTAGCTCTGTTATTTAGGCAAATACAAGTACTGGACCGGGACTCTGTGAATTCTGGATCAGGGACCAGAACCGCTAACCGGGACATCCCCGCTGAAATCTTTATAGAATCAAGAACATGTGCAATGTGCTAAACACTTAAAGTCACACTACGTTTATAAAGGGACACTCCCCCTATCTTAACGCTGTAGCCTAAAAGGTGTGTGTGTGTGTGTGTGTGTGTGTGTGTGTGTGTGTGTGTGTGTGTGTGTGTGTGTGTGTGTGTGTGTGTGTGTGTGTGTGTGTGTGTGTGTGTGTGTGTGTGTGTGTGTGTGATCACTCCAGTTCTGAAGTCTTTACACTGGCTTCCTGTGCCTCAAAGAATTGATTTCAAAGCACTCTTGCTAGTTTATAAATCACAAAACAGTTTAGGGACATACATTTGTGGTCTTCTACTACACTACGACCACTCAGGTGGTCTGGGACAGGTCTGCTTTTTGTCCCCAGAGTCAGAACTAAACCTGGGTGGTATTTAAATGGTTGCTCATTACTTTAATTTCTTCTACTGCACTGGAACTTTTATTCTTGTGTTTCATCTTGTTTTCATTTGTTTTTTAACTGTTTTTGGGGAAAGCACTTTGAATCGGCCTGTAACTGAAATACCTCGCACAAGCAAGCATCAAAATTATGCACATGAACTGTAAGAGTTCAGTTACTGACCAAATGTGCCTGTTACACACACATAAGGAAGTAGAAATGATTTTATATTGCCAGTATTAACTTTATTTTGAAGGAATGGAACAGCGTAAAGCTGAGGAATATGTGAAGGAATTGTTTTTAGAGATTGCTCCTGTGGTGTAAAATTGAGGTAACATTGTCTTGTAATTCATACATTTGTATATATTTTTTATCTTGCACTGCTGACTGCAGAGGCAGTTACCTGTTCTGCATAATAAAGTGACAATGATGAAGACAACCAACGTGGATCTTAACCTTCGTATTTTATCCGAGTCAAATTGATCCATTTCTAATTTTTACAAGAAGAAAAATGGTCCAGGTTCCATGTTTTCTACCTGAAATTCGGTTGCTTTTCCGTATTTCCTGTGATTACAAATGTTATTCCTGATTTCATGTAAACATTTATTCTGGATATTTTGACCACGTATATGTTGTTGCCATCGTGTGATTTTTTTAATTCATTGAATATTGATAACCTTATGACAGTCAAACCTTGATATGTTGTCACTTCCAGGTTAATAGTGTGCTAGTAGAGACTGATGCATTCCCTAAACATAGATGTTATCTCAACTGTTGGAAATGGAGATAAAGACGATATTTGTTAATAGATTATGAAGTAACATTTTCTTTCAGAATTGTTCATAAAACCCCAAATAAGTCTCGGGTCAATAAAACCAGAGTTAATATGCACGTGAATGAAGAAATCTGTATGTTCACGTCTTCATTCCTGATGATGATGCTGGTTGGATTCGGGCCCTCAGATGTAAAAAAAAAAAATGTAATTGATGACCCCTGACCTCGGTCTAGGTGTTAATTATGTACATTGGCGGCTTCCGGCTGGAACACCGTCAAGATGGCTGCTCGGTAGAGAGTCTCCCCAGACAAACGGAGAAATTATTGATTTACTCCCATTCGGCTGAGTAATATTGCCTTGCGAAAGCCGGGTTAGAGGGGGTAAGAGACAACAAAGCCCCAACGACTAGTAATTAGAAGAGGGAGAACGAAAATTTCACAAACAGGTCCAGCTAACGAATCGTAGCCTAAGCTAATAGGACGGATGGTAGCCTGGAAATTTTTTTAAGAAGAACTGAGAGGGTTTCGCCAGGAAAACCAAGGAACAACTCTGACTATTAAAGAGGAAATACGAAAAGCGAACGCAAGGATAAGGAAGTAGAGGAGCGGTTGGAGAAGACGGAGGAGCGAACCCAGAATAGGCGGAAGTGTTAGCAGAGCTGTAAGCTACCGTGAGTATGAAGAAGCTGGTTGACCTAGAGAGCCGATCCAGGAGGAGAATGTCAGGATCTATGTGTTCCAGAGGGGGCTGAAAGGACTGTGAATCCATGGTTGCATGGTGGAAACTTTACTTAAAGAGGGTCTCGGTCTGGAGGACAGCGGGCCAGACATGCAGATTGAGCGGGCGCACCGGGCGCTGGGGTCGCCGCCACTGGAGGGAGCGCCGCCACGGTCTATCGTCGTAAAGTTTCTGAGTTTCAAATATAAGGAA
>NC_045741.1:33516044-33516318 GCF_008692095.1 Etheostoma spectabile
TCGGGAACGGAAACCCCGATGTTCCTCTTTCAGGACCTCCGACCCCGTTACTCGCTGGCCCTTTCTGATGATGGCTTGGTGGATAATCATAGCCGATTAGGTTGTTTTCACGCAACAATCCCTTCGCGGCCAAGCCTTCCAAAAGGCAAATTTCAACGGGGTTCAGTTCCAGACTCTCTTCCCAGCGAGGCTGCGAGTAAGACATAAAGAAGAAAGACCTACGACACCATAGAGGAAACCACCGAGGACCTGGCAAAGAAGGGCTACAAAGTTA
>NC_045741.1:33516520-33516660 GCF_008692095.1 Etheostoma spectabile
CACAGAGGGCTAATTTAGAGATGATGGGATTTTAAAAAGGTTTGTTTGGGATTCTCTCCTATTTGGGCTGCTGCCACCTGTAAGGGCCCCCCCTAACAATATGGGAGGTTTTTCCCTTCTGAGCCGCTTCCAAGAGGCTC
>NC_045741.1:33516670-33516821 GCF_008692095.1 Etheostoma spectabile
AGTCAACAGACCCCTGCTTTGGATGCTGAACATGTTCTGTTCTTTCAAGGTCCCTGTTTACATGTGTGTTTTTGGTTCACATGTTTATATTCCGTTTATGTCAGTTCTAGTGAGTGGTGGGGGAGCTTCAGGGACATCAGTGACATGGGGT
>NC_045741.1:33516947-33517611 GCF_008692095.1 Etheostoma spectabile
AGATAGCGATGCTGCAGGAAACCCACCTAGATGATTCTGAACATGCCAAATTGAACAAAATGGGGTTTAAATCTGTCTACTTTTCTTCCCGCGTCTCCGGGAAACGAAGAGGGGTTGCGATTTTAATATCGAGCTCCTTGTTCTATGAACATGTTGCAGAACATAAAGACAGGGAGGGTCGTTATGTTTTAATTACAGGAAAAATAGATGGCATCTTGATAAGTCTTGTTAGTGTCTATGCCCCGAGGGGAGTGTAAGAGAATACAGACATGGCGAAAAGGGGAAAATGAGACGAAAAACTTTCGTCATGGGAAAAAGGGATAATGGAGAGAGGAAAAGGGTTGGTAGATAGAGGGCGTAATAAGAGGGAGCTGGGTGTCTACAAGAATGAAAAATAATAAAAAAAGAGGAGGAGGTATTACGAAAGAAAAAGGGAATAGGAGGGTCAAAAGAGAAAAGAGTGGGGAAAAAGAGAGAGGTATGTTAGGAAGGTGTGGGTAGGGCTATGAGTGAGGAAAAAAAAGAAAGAGACAGATGTGGAAGGGTGCCGGGAATAAGAAGGAGGGGAAAAGGGGAGGGGAGGGGGCAAAACAAGATAAAAGCTAAAATTGAGATAGGGACAAAAGCACTGAATGATTTAACATACAATAAATACAAAAAGAAA
>NC_045741.1:33517789-33519127 GCF_008692095.1 Etheostoma spectabile
CTTCTTTTTACTAAACAGAAATATTATGAAGCAGGGGGAAAATCTCTGAAGCTCCTAGTATTTAAATTACGAAAACAACAAGCTGATAGGACTATTCACAAAATAAAGAATATATATACAAATAGGGTTGAATCAAACCTAGAAAAGATTCAGAAATGCTTTGGAGATTTTTTCCAAACTCTATACTCCCAGCCCAAATTGAATAGAACAGCAAATAGACACTTTCCTTTCCACAACTCATCTGCCCAACTTAAGGCTGAGCAAAGAACAACTCTATTCGGAAAACTGCAGCAGAATAAGGTCGGTGATTAGAAAGTTGAAAGGAGGAAAATCTCCAGGAATGCGAGGGGTTTGTGCCCGAGTGGACAGGATATGCCAAGATCAAGTAGTCATGTTTTAGTAAGAGTTTTCAACAATGTACTGGAAAAGAAAATAATCCCTCCCTCATGGAGAGAGGGATTGGAAAACATCATGCCAGTGATAATCCATAAGGACCAAACAGGCTTCATCAGACAGTAGACAGACGCAGGATAACATCAGAAAAACTTTGCATATTTAATCAGTAGCTCAACAAAAAATAGAGACTCTTGTACTGAGTCTGGATGCGGAGAAGGCCTTTGACCTCGGTCGATGGTCCTTTCTCTACAAAGTTATGTCCAGGTTTGGGTTCCACCAGACCATAATAGATGTAATTGCTGCTTTATACAATAAACCATCTGCTAGGATAAAAATTAACGGAGACCTATCTGACCCTTTTACTTTAAGAAGGTACGAGGCAGTCTGCTGTGTTTCACCGCTCCTCTCGCCCTTTTCATAGAGCCGCTAAGTCAGTGGATAAGAACAGAGGTCGGACATAGCTGGAGTTCACATGGCATCCGGGGAACAAAAGTTGCATTGTTCGCAGACGATTTATTGTTAACCATAACAACCCAGCTCGATCTCTACCTGTACTTATGGGGGCGATCGGGAATGTGTTCACTCTCGGGTTACAAAATAAACGTTACCAAGACTCAGGTAACAACAATATTATAATCCACAGAACGAATGTTAGGAGCCTGTACAATGGAACTGGGAAGCAGAATCCATAAAATATTTAGGGGTCACATTGCCCAAAAGTTCACTAAGACTTTTGAAGTCAACTATGGGTCCCTAACCTCAAATCTGAAATCAGACATACAGAGATGGAATCTGATCCCTTTCTCAAATTTATACTCCAGAGTGGAGACGGTCAGAATGAACATTCTCCCGCGCTTCCTATATCTTTTTCAATGTCTACCTATCCTGATATCAGAAAGACATTCATAGAGTGGAAAGATTAATATCTCAGTATATTTGGGC